>NW_019945557.1:31948-35922 GCF_002910315.2 Salvelinus sp. IW2-2015 | reverse complement strand
TATAGGCAGACTGGGCCCTTAATCAGTCCAAGAGAGTATTATGCAGACTGGGCCTTTCATATCCCGTATATAGCCAGACTGGGCCTTTAATAGTCCCGTATTATAGCAGAACTGGGCCTTTTAAATGTCCCCGTATATAGCAGACTGGGCCTTTACTACGTCCCGTAAAAATATATAGCAGACTGGGCCTTTAATACGTCCCCGGTATTATCAGGCGAACTGGAACCTTTAATAGTCCCAGATTATAGCGATGACTGGGACCTTTTAATAGTCCCGTATTAAAGCAGACTGGGCCTTTTAATAGCCCGTTATTATAGAACAAGACTGGGCTTTAATAGTCCCGTATTATAGCAGACTGGCCTTCTAATAGTCCAAAGAAAATTATAGCAGACTGGGGCCTTTAAATAGTCCCGTATTAATAAAAAGAGAATGGGCCTTTAATAGTCCCGTCTTATAGAAAAGAGAGAGCCTTTAATAGTCCCGTATTATAGCAGACTGGGCCTTTTAATAGTCCCGTATTATAGCAAACATAATTAAATAGTCCCGTATTATAGCAGAAAGACTTTAATAGTCCCGTATTATCAGCAGACTGGGCCTTTAATAGAGAGATATAGCAGACTGGGCCTTTAATAGCCCGTATTATAGCAAGACTGGGCCCTTTAATAGTCCCGTATTATAGCAGACTGGGCACAGTATTAAGCAGAGACTGGGCCTTTAATAGTCCCGTATTATAGCAGACTGGCCATATATGCTCCTATTATAGCAGACTGGGCCTTTACATAGTCCGATTTCGACAGACAGACACTTTAATAGATAAAGAGAGGAGATAGAGAGACTGGGGCCTTTAATAGGTCCCGTATTATAGCAGACTGGGCCTTTAAACCCGTATTATAGGCCAGACTGGGCCTTTAAAAACTATTTGCAGACTGGGCCTTTAATGTCCCGTAATAGAGAGACAAGACTGGGCCTTTAATAGTCCGCGTAACTTAAAGCAGACTGGGCCTTATAGTCCCGTATTAATAGCAGACTGGGCCTTTTAAGTAGTCCCGTATTATAGCAGACTGGGCCTTTAAAATAAAAGTCGTATTATAGCAGACTGGGCCTTTAATATCCCGTATTTAATTAGCAGACATGGGCCTTTTAATAGTCCCGTATTATAGCAGACTGGACCTTTTAATATGTCCCCGTATTATAACACACGGCCACGACCACACGAGCGAGCTCACAATAATAGTCCCTTTATAGCGAAAAGAGCCTTTTAATAGTCCCGTATATACCAGCAGACTGGCCCTCTATATATTACAGAGATATCGCAGACGAGAGAGAGAGAGGGCCGTTTTAAATAGTCCCGTATTATAGCAGACTGGGCCTTTAATAGTCCCGTAGTTATAGCGACTGCGGCCTTTCATAGCCCGTATTATAGCAGACTGGGGCTTTAAATAGTCCCGTATTACTAGCAAAGACTGGACCTTTCAATAAAGTCCCGTATTATAGCAGAAGATATATATATCCCGTATTAATAGGCAGACTGGGCCTTTAATTAGTCCGTATATAGCACGACTGGGCCTTTAATAAGTCCGAGGCAGACTGGCCTTTAATAGTCCCGTATTATAGGCAGACTGAGATAAGTCCCGTTATTCATAGCAGACTGGCGCCTTTAATAGTCCCGTATTATGAGAGAGAGAGAACTGGGCCTTTAATAGTCCCGTATAATACGCAGACTGGGCCTTTAATAGTCCCGTATATATGCAGACTGAAAAATAATATCCAAAAGGAGATATAAGGCTTTAATAGTCCCCGTATTATACCAGACTGGGCCTTTAATAGTCCGCGGTATTAAGCAAGACTGGACCTTTAATAGTCCCGTTTAATAGCAGACTGGACTTTATATCCCGTATTATAGAGATCTGGGCCTTTAATAGTCCCGTATTATAGCAGACTGGGCCTTTATAGTCCCGTATTATAGCAGACTGGGCCTTTACCTAAGTCCGATATAGCAGACTGGGCCTTTTAATAGTCCCGTATTAATAGCAGACTGGGCCTTTAATAGTCCCGTAAATTATAGCAGACGGGCCTTTAAAGTCCCGGATATTATACAGACTGGGCCTTTAATAGCCCGTATTATAGCAGACTGCGGCCTTTGAATAGTCCGTATTATACGCAGACTGGGCCTTAATAGTCCCGTATTATAGCAAGCCACTGGGCCTTTAATAGTCGTATTATAGCAGACGGGCCTTTAATAGTCCCCGTATTATAGCAAGACTGGGGGCCTTTAATCCGTACCCGTATTATAGCAGACTGGGCCTTTAATTTTTAGTCCGTAGTTATAAGCAGACTGGGCCTTTAATTAGTCCGTATTATAGCAGACGGGCCTTTAATTAGTCCCGTATTATACGCAGACTGGGCCTTTAATAGTCCCGTAATTATAGCAAGACTGGCCTTTAACTAGTCCCGTATTATAGCAGCACTGGTGCCTTTAATGTCCCGTATTATAGCGGACTGGGCCTTTAATAGTCCGTATTATAGCAGACTGGGCTTTCAATAGTCCCGTTATTATAGCAGACTGGAGCCTTTAATAGTCACGTATGTATAGTCAGACTGGGCTTTAATAGTCCGCTATTATAGCAGACTGGGCCTTTAATAGTCCCGTAGTTATGCAGACTGGGCCTTTAATAGTCCGTATTATAGCAGACTTGGGCCCCTTTAATAGTCCCCGGTTATTATGCAGACTGGGGCTTTTACTAGTCCGTATTATAGGCAGACTGGGCTTTATAGTCCCGTATTATAGCAGACTGGGCCTTTAAATAGCTCCCGTATTATAGCAGACTGGGCCTTTAATAGTCCCGTATTATAGAGACTGCTATAGTCCCGATTCGACTGGGCGCTTGGTAGCTATTAGTACACTGGTTATATCGATTATAGCAGACTGGGCCTTTAATAGCCGTATTATAGCAAGACGGGCTTAATAGTCCCGTATTATAGCAGACTGGGCCTTTAATTATCCCGTATTATATGCAGCATGGAGGCCTTTAATAGTCCCGTATTCATAGCAGACTGGAGCCTTTAATAGTCCAGATATTATATGCAGACTGGGCTTTTAATAGTCCCGTATTATAGAGACGGGCCTTTATAGTCCGGTTAATATAGCACGACTGGACTTTATAAAAGTCCCCCGGTATTATACGCAATAGAGACTGGGCCTTTAATAGTCCCGTATTATAGCGACTGGGCCATTTAATTAGTCCGTAATTATAGCAGACTGGGCCTTTAATAGTCCCCGTATTATAGCAACTGGACCTTTAATAGTCCGTACTTATAAGCAGACTTGGGCCTTTACTAGTCCCGTATTATAGTCAAGACGGGCTTTAATGTCCCCGTATTATAGCAGACTGGGCCGTTTAATAGTCCGTATTATAGCAGACTGGGCCTTTAATAGCTCCCGTATTATGAGCAAGACTGGGCCTTTAATAGTCCCGAATTATAAGCAGACTGGGCCTTTAATCATTAGTCCCGTATTATAGCAGACTGGGCCTTTGAATAGTCCCGATTATAGCAGACCTGGGCCTTTAATAGTCCCGGCAGACTGGGCCTTTAATAGTCCCGTATTATAGCAGACTGGGCCTTTAATAGTCCCGTATTATAGCAGACTGGGCCTTTAATAGTCCCGTATTATAGGAGGCTGAAATAGCAGTCTGCGGTGCAGGTAAAAAAAAAACAGAATGCCCTGCCTTGATGTAACATGTTATTATTCAAATAAAAATAAAACTACTGAATYAGTCATTCATTTCTTCTTTCTCTCTGATACATTTGACATACACAAAAAAACAAATATTTGAAATCTGTCCCCAAATGTAATTTATTTTTACTTTAAAAAAATCCAACAGTTCATAAAATCTCTAGAATTCGTCAATAATATATAAAAAATAATGTATTCTGACAACTCTATCATAGGTTTATACAGCTGTAACTCCTGA
>NW_019945557.1:23535-30841 GCF_002910315.2 Salvelinus sp. IW2-2015 | reverse complement strand
TATACAGCTGTAACCCCTGACAACTCTATCATAGGTTTATACAGCTGTAACCCCTGACAACTCTATCATAGGTTTATACAGCTGTAACCCCTGACCTTCTGACAACTCTAACTCTAATATAGGTTTAGTGATATCCTATGTTTTTTATTTCATTGTGTAATTTGAAACAATGTAGGTTATTAAAACACCAATTTAATAATAGTAAATATTTATAGCATCACTATTGATTGAGACCCTATGAAGTTGTCACRTTCTGACCTTAGTTCCTTTGTTATGTCTTTATTTTAGTTTGGTCAGGGCGTGAGTTGGGGTGGGCATTCTATGTTGTTTTTCTATGTTTTGTTCTTTACGTTATATTTCTATGTGTTTGGCCTGGTATGGTTCTCAATCAGAGGCAGGTGTTGATCGTTGTCTCTGATTGAGAGCCGTATTTAGGTAGCCTGTTTTCCCACTAGGTTTTTTGTGGGTAGTTATTTTCCGGTTAGTGTTTGTTGCACCTATCAGAACTGTTCGTTTGGTCGTTTTGTTGTTTTTGTTTGTGTATTCATCTTTATTAAAAGTATTATGGATACGTACCACGCTGCACCTTGGTCCTCCTCTCCTTCTCCCGACGACAATCGTTACAGAACATGAAATGCTGACACCTTCCTTCAAGCTTGCTTAAATACTATTCTAATTAATTATATGTATTTATCCATAATCATTTCACCTTAGTTTACTTGTAAAATGTTAAACCTTCTCGACAACTCACAAATATACATTTCAGGATGAAATATTTTTGAATTAATCAATTTGCCAAAATGGCAGGCGTTTATTAGAATCTAACAAACACAATAATCAGTAAATATATCAGCTTTTAAATGGTTTTATTTTACAACGTACAACAGTGTTCTTGTGCCATGCAGATAAATCACAGCAGTCTAAATCGAGGAGGTTAAATGGAGCTGGAGAGAGCGAGAGGTCTCCATTTACCACGTGTATCAGCACCGTATCAACAGCCTAAAACCATGACCCCAATAAATTACTCTTTTTTTAGGGGGGGGCTCAAATCAATCCGCTCCCCACATATTGATCTCATTCGACTAGGTCACACTTGATAGGAGAGTAGCGGTTGGATTAGTTCCGTTATTAGGGCGGGATAGCGACACGAGGACCTGAAAATTAAACGGTGACAGTTAATTAGTGGACATTGATGTAAGAATCCTGGTAACGGTTGTTTTACAGGGCTGGTAAGGGTTGTTTCACAGGGCTGGTAACGGTTGTTTTACAGGGCTGGTAACGGTTGTTTGAGTTATCACAGGGTGGGTAACCGGTTGTATTTACGAGCTGGATAACCGGTTGTTTCAGCAGGGCTGGTACGGTTCAGTATCTTTACAAGGGATGGTAACGGATTTGTTTCACAGGGCTGGTAACGGTTGTTTACAAGGGCTGGATACCAAGGATTGTTTCACAGAACTGGTAACGGTTGTTTTCCTACCAGGGCTGGTAACAGGTAATGTTTACAGGGCTGGTAACAAAAGGTAGTTTCAGCCGGGCTGGTAAAGGTTGTTTTACAGGGCTGGCAGTCTACGCAATGTGTGAAATGTGTTGAACCGCACAATGGAAATGATAGACAATGCAGATATCAGGCCTATCAACAAGAGGAATAGGCTTAATATAGGCTGAGTCAATGTGCAATTGCTGTAAGAAAGAAGGATAGGGTAAATGTCTCATCTCTCATCTCTCTCTCATCTACAATCATCTGCAATCTCTCTTCTCTCTCTCTATAATCATCTCTCATCAATATCTCACAATCTACTCTCATCTCTCGTCAATTCTCTCCATCAATCATCCTCTCAGATCTACTCTTCATAAAATCTCTCATCTCAAAATCTCTTCTCTCCTCAATTCAAACACTTCTCAATCTCTACTCTCCACTAGCCACTCTCTCATCTCTCTCTCTCTCTCTCTCTTCTCGCTCTCTCTCTCTCTCATCTCTCTCTCTCTATCTCTCTCTCTCTCTCTTGCTCTTCTCACCTCTCTCTCTCTCTCTCTCTCTCTCTCTCTCTCTCTCGTCTCTCATCTCTCTCGTCTCTCTCGGCTCTCTCATCCTCTCTCTCTCTGACAATGAATGTGGCGGCTTCAGTAATTTTCAGGCTGTCAAAGGAGAACTAGATCACAAAGCAACATTAGATGCAGGCTTTTAAAAACGAGACTTGTCACTCGTTCTTAGTTTCATTGACGGCCACACGTCTCTATTCCATCCTCGAAAGGGACCCTCCTCACCAGAGTCCACCGGTTTTGGTTCAGCTAATATATCCCAACCACCGAACACACCCGTACGCATCCACACACACCCACACACCCACACACACACGTACACAGCATCACACAAACACCAACACAACACACAGGGACAACACCGACATCGAACACACACCACACAGCATCACACACAACAGTGCGATCACACACACACAGCCACCACACACAACATGAAAAGCATAATCAACTCTCTCTCTCTCTTCATCTTTGAGAGAGAAAAGCTGTTTTAAAAAGTGTTTCCTCTCATTAAACCCGCAGAGCTTGTGTCTTCTCTCTATTCAACAGCAGAGCCTGTGTGTCTTCTCTATATTAACACAGGAGCTGTGTGTCTTCTTCTATATAAACACAGAGCTGTGTGTCTTCTCTCTATTAAAAACACAGAGCTGTGTGTCTTCTCTCCTATTAACAAGAGGCTGTGGTGTCGTTCTCTATTTAAACACAGAGCTGTGTGTCTTCTCCCTCATTAAAACACAGCGCTGTGTGTCCTTCTCTCCTATTAAACACAGAGCTGTGTGTTCTCTTCTTCTATTTAAACACAGACTGTGGTGTCTCTCCTATAGTTACAACAAGAGCTGTGTGTCTTACTCATCTATTAAACACAAGGCTGTGTGTTCTCTCTATTAAACACAGAGCTGTGTGTCTTACCTCTATTTACACAGAGCTGTGTGTCTTCTAATATTAAACACAGAGCTGTGTGTGTCTTACACCTCCTCGATCTATTAAACACAGAGCTGTGTGTCTCTCTTTTTATTAACAGGCTGTGTGTCCTTCCTCCTCTATTAAACACAGAATAGCTCTGTTGGTCCTCTCTATTTATTAACACAAGCTGTTGTGTCTTCTCTCTATTAAACACAGAGCTGTGTGGTCTTCTCTCTCTCTATTAACACATGAGCGTGTGTCTTCTTATATTAAAAAACACCAGAGCTGTGTGTCTTCTTATATTAAAACACGAGCTGTGGTGTCTTCTCTTTCTATTTAAACACAGACGCTGTGTGTCTTCTTTCTATTAAATCAACAGGAGCTGTGTGTCTTCTCACTCTATTAACATCAGCTAGCTGTGTTCCTTCTCTCTAATTAAAAACAGAGTGTGTGTCCTCTCTTATTAAACTACAGAGCGTGTTGTCTTCTCTCTATTGAACACACGAGCTGTGTGTTCTTCTCTATATTACCCAAGGCTGGGTGTGTCTTCTCTCTATTAACACAGAGCTGGTGTCCTTCCTCTCTCTAGTTAAACAACGCACGAGCTGTGGTGTCTTTTATATTAAACACAAGAGCCTGTGTGTCTTTCTCCCTCTATATAAACAAACTGTTAGAGCTGTGTGTCTTCTCTCTTATTTATTAATTCACTATGATTGTCTTGTTGTGGTCTCTTCTCTATTAATCACAGAGCCTGTGGTGTCTTCTCTCATTAAACAACAGAGCTGAGTGTGTTTCTCCATCTATTAACACAAGCCCGCTGTGTGTCTTCTCCTCTATTAAACATACAGAGTGTGTTCTTCTCTCATTAAAAACACACATAAGACTGTGTGTCTTTCTCTATATTTAACCAAGACAGAGCTGTGGTGCTTCTTCTCTATTATAACACAGGCTGTTGTTCTTTCTCTCTATTAAAAACTCAGAGCCTGTGTGTTCTTCTCCTCTATTAAACACAGAGCTGTGGTGTCTTCTTCTATTAACCAACAGAGTGTGTGTCTTCTTCTATAAACACAGAGCTTGTGGTGTCTTCTCTCCTTTAAACACGAGGCTGTGTGTCTTCTCTTATATTAAACACAGTAGCTGTGTGTCTTCCTCTAATATTAAACACAGAGCTTGTGTGTACTCTCTCTACCATTAAACACACAGAGCTGTGTGTCCTTCTCTATTAAAGCACAGAGCTGTGTGTCTTCTCTATTATTAACACCACAGAGCTGTGTTGTCTTTCTCTATATTAAACACAGAGCTGTGGTGTCTTCCTCTCTTTTAAAACTCACAGAGCTGTGTGTCTTCTCTCCTGATAAACACCAGAGCTGTGTGTCTTCTCTATATTAAGCCAGAAGCTGTGTGTCTTCTCTTCTATTAACAACAGAGCTGTGTGTCTTCTCTCTTTAAACCAGAGCTGTGTAGTCTTCTCTATATTAACACGAAGCTGTGTGTCTTACTCTATATAAACACACGAGCTGTGTGTACTTCTGTCTATTAAACAAGAGCTGTGGTGTCTTCTCTCATTAAACCAGAAGCTGTTGGTCCTTCTCTCTATAAACACAGAGCTGTGTGTCTTCTCTCTATTAAACACAGAGCTGTGTGTCTTTTCTATAATTAAACACAACAGAGCTGTGTGTCTTCTCTCTATTAACACAGAGGCTGTGTGGTCTTAATGCTCTAATATTAAACCCATACAGAAGCTGTGTGTCTTCGATCTATTAAACACAGAGCCTGTGTGTTTCCTCAATATTTAATACACTGGAGCTGTGTGTCTTCTCTATATTAACCAGAGCTGTGGTGTCCTTCTCTATTTAAACACCAAGAGCTGTGTGTTTCTCTATATTCTATAACACAGAGCTGTGTGTCTTCTCTATTATTAAAAACACAGAGCTGTGTGTCTTCTCTCTATATTAAGCATACAGAGCTGTGGGTGTCTTCTCTATATTAAACACAGCGCTGTGTGTCTCTCTAATATTAACACAGAGGCTGTGTTGTCCTTCTTCTCTATTTATACACATGGAGCTAGTAGTGGTCTTCGCTCTCTAGTTAAACACAGAGCTGTGTGTCTTCCTCTCTATTAAAAAAATGAGCTGTGTGTCTTCTCTTATTATTATACACAGAGCTGGTGTGGTTTCTTTCTATATTAAACACTAGAGCGTGTTGGTGTCTTTCTATTATTTAAAACACCAGAGCTGTTGAGGGTGTCTTCTCTCTAGTTAAACCACAGAGCTGTGGTGTCTGCTTTATAAATTAACACTTAGGAGCTGTGTGGTCTTCTCTACTAGTTAATAAACACAGAGCTTGTGTGTGCTTCTCTATATTAAAACAGAGCTGGTGTTGTCTTTTCTCTATTAAAACACAAGAGCTGTTAGCAAACGATGAATAATCAACACTGAACATAAACATAGAAAAGCTCTTGCCTTGGGAAATCTACCTTACTCTTTAATTGTTTTTGATAGGCTTTTTAAATTTTTAAAAGATTTTAATTTATGCCATTCTTAATATGAACTCTGACAATAGATTAATATTCTTTGGAAATTAAAAGGGAGACTGAACAATTATACAACGGACTGGTCAATCAACCTCAATTAGATCCCAGGCCGTTAAAACGGTGTCGGAGAGGATGTGAAGGGATACAGTGTGTGTGTGTGTGTGTGATCTGTGTAGCTTGTTTGAAGTGTGTGTGTTGTGTGAGAGAGTGTTGGGTTTGTGTGGTGGTGTGAATGTGTGTGTGTGTACGTGAGTGTAATGAGCTGTGCGTGGCAATTCGTTGTGTACATCAGACACCTCAACGAATTGGAGAGAGCAGAAAAGGAAACGTGTGTTTTGAGAGATGGCCAACTGCTGATATAGTGGTGGGAAGAGGAGGCAAGGGGAGACGGAGAGTGGGAGGACGGGAGGGAGGGAGGAGGGGAGAGGAACGAACGAGAGGGGGGAGGGATGGGAGAGGAGAGGAGAGGAGAGAGAGGAGAGGAAGAGGAGAGGGAGAGGGGAGGAGAGGAGAGGCGAGGAGGAGGAGAGGACAGGAGATGAGAGTGGGAGGGAGGAGAGGGAGACGGAGGGAGGGAGGGAGGGAGGGAGGAGAGGGAGAGGAGAGGACAGGAGGAACAGGCAGAGGAGAGAAGGGAGGAGAGAGAGAGGAGAGGAAGGAGAGGAGAGGTAGTAGGAGAGGAGAGGAGAGGAGAGGAGTAGAGTAGAGGAGGGGAGGAGGGAGAGGGAGAGAGAGGAGAGGGAGAGATTAAGGAGGAGAGAGGAGAGAGGAGTAGGGGGATGTAGGAGAGGGAGGGGTAGTGGTGAGATTAGAGGGTGAAGGAGAAGAGGGAGGAGATTAAAGCGAAGATGGGAGAGGAGGAGATTAGAGGAGGAGGGAAGAAGGATGGAGATTATTGAGGAAGAGGGAACAGTGAAAAGGAGAGTAGAAGGCGGGAGAGGAATAGAAAGGGTAACAGGGTCAGTGTAATAAAACTGGTAACTGGGTGCTTCAAGATTTACATTACTAAGGTTTTATCCCATGGAGCCAGCTCACTCAGAAATGGAAAACAAAATAAATAATGGAAGAATTGACAGAGAGGCAGAGTGGGAGAGAGAGCGTGGGCAGAGAGGGGGGGGAGAGGCCGAGGGAGGAGAGGGAAGGGGAGAGAACCGAGGGAAGAGAGGGAGAGAGCGTGGAGAGAGGGGAGGGGAGAGACCGTAGGCGGAAGAGAGGGAAAGGGAGACCGAGGGAGAGAGGGAGCAGAGGAGGGAGAGAACCGAAGAGAAGAAGCGGAGACTACAGAGAGAGAGAGACAGATGAGAGAAGAGAAGACAGACAAGAACAGGACAGACAGACAGAACAGGACAATGGAAGCAGACAGGACAGACAGACAGCAGACAAGGCAGAGAGAGAGAGAGGAGAGACAGAAGACCGAGACAGAGGAGAGAGAGGAGAGAGATGACAGAGGAGGGGACAGAGAGAAGAGAGAGACAGGAGAAGACTGAGCGAGGGAGCGGAGAGACAGAGAGAGACAGCAGACAAGAGAGAGAGAGAGAGAGAAATACGAGAGAGAGAGAGAGAGAGAGAGAGAGAGTTGTAGTTAGAATGTAGTCTGTCTCTTCTCTGCTACCTGCTCCCCTGAGGCCAGAGTGAGCACAGCCTGTCCCTCGATCTGGGCAGCCAGTTTGTCTGTGACGAGCGACCCGTCTCTATAGCAGACTGTGCTTCTCTCTCTCGTCTCTTCTTTCCTCTCTCTCTACTCCTCTCTCACCTTCTCGTCTCTCTCTCCCCTTCCTCTCTCTCTCTCTCTTCTCTCGCTCTCTCTTCTTCGACGATCCCTCTCACTTC
>NW_019945557.1:0-16732 GCF_002910315.2 Salvelinus sp. IW2-2015 | reverse complement strand
CACCTCAGAGAGACATTAGCAATTCAACTAGTGAAGCACATTCCAGTGAGAGGGGAAAATAGATAGTAGGAAGTGTCTTGCAGGACAACAAAGCACTTCTGCAGGAGCAAAGTTTAGCTGAGGGAGAACTTGTGGGAAGGAATCCCTATCTCCTGAATTCTTCCCAGGGGAGAGTCTCTGAGGGAGTTAAAGGCTGTGTCTCAAGACTGTAAACAGCTTCTTACTGCATTCTCACCAAGGAAGAGACAGTCAGCATAGCAGAGAGTTAGATGTGTTTCAATATTAGTAAACAGTTTCCCAGCCTCAACTTACAGTAAGTATCTCCATCATGGTCATTCATATGTGAAAGATTGGATTTCACTTTCCTTTCCATATCACTTTTACCTGTTATTTTATTTCAGTTGTGATTATGATGTCACTCCCTGACCTTAGAGATCCTTTTTATGTCTCTATTTTTGGTTTGGTCAGGGCGTGAGTTGGGTGTGGCATTCTATGTTTGTGTTCTATGTTTTCTATTTCTGTGTGTTTGGCCGGGTGTTGGATTCTATCGTTGTCTCTGATTGAGAACCATACTTAGGTAGCCTTTTCCCACCTTGTTTTGTAGGTAGTTGTTTTCTGTTTAGTTTGTTACCTACAGAACTGTTCGTTTGTCTCTTTGTTATTTTTTTCGTAGTCTTCTGAATTAAATAAAAAATCATGAACACGTACCACGCTGCGCTTTGGTCCACACCTTCTTCATACGACGACCGTTACAATGAAGATAAGAGCAGGAGTGGAGGAAAGGAAGCCATTCCAGACTATTGAGATTAGAGGTCGACAGATTAACGGAATGAGCCGATTAATTAGGGCCGATTTCAAGTTTTCATAAACAATCCCCCCAAAAAATGTACACCTTTATTTAACTAGGCAAGTCAGTTAAGAACACATTTCTATTTTCAATGACGGCCTAGGAACGGTGGGTTAACTGCCTTGTTCAGGGGTAAAACGACAGATTTTTACCTTGTCAGCTCGGGATTCAATCTTGCAACCTTACGGTTAACAGGTCCAACGCTCTAGCCACCTGATTACATTGCACTCCACGAGGAGCCTGCCTGTTACGAGAATGCAGTAAGAAGTAAGTTGCTAGCTAGCATTAAACTTATCTTATAAAAAACAATCAATCAATCATAATCACTAGGAAACTTCACATGGTTGATAGATTACTAGTTTATCTAGCGTGTCCTACTTCATACTCTGCATATAATCGATGCGGTGGCATTCGCAAAAAAAGACTGTCATTGCTCCAACGTGTACCTAACCATAAACATCAATGCCTTTCTTAAAATCAATACACACAAGAATATATTTTTAAACCTGCATATTTAGTTAATATTGCCTGCTAACATGATCTCTTTATTTAACTAGGGAAAATGGTGTCACTTCTCTTGCAGAAGTGAGTAGGTATATGCAGCAGTTTGGGCATTGATGTTTGGGCCGCCTAGCTCATTGCAAAACTGTGTGAAGACTATTTCTTCCTAACAAAGACAGCCAACTTCGCCAAACGGGGGATGATTTAACAAAAGCGCATTTACGAAAAAAAGCACAATCGTTGCACGGACTTACCGAACCATAAACATCAATCCCTTTTCTTAAAATCAATACACAGAAGTATATATTTTTAAACCTGCATATTTTAGCTAAAAGAAATCAGGTTAGCAGGCAATATTAACCAGGTGAAATTGTGTCACTTCTCTTCGCGTTCATTGCACGCAGAGTCAGGGTATATGCAACAGGTTGGGCCGCCTGGCTCTGTGCGAACTAATTTGCCAGAAATTACGTAATTATGACATACATTGAAGGTTGTGCAATGTAACAGGAATATTTAGACTTATGGATGCCACCCGTTAGATAAAATACGGAACGGTTCCGTATTTCACTGAAAGAATAAACGTTTTGTTTTCGAGATGATAGTTTTCCGGATTCACCATATTTAATGACCTAGTGGCTCGATTTTCTGTGTGTTATTATGTTATAATTAAGTCTATGATTTGATAGAGCAGTCTGACTGAGCGATGGTAGGGCACCAGCAGGCTCGTAAGCATTCATTCAAACAGCACTTTCGTGCGTTTTGCCAGCAGCTCGTCGCTGTGCTTCAAGCATTGAGCTGTTTTATAACTTCAAGCCTATCAATCCCGAGATTCTGGCTGGTGTAACCGATCTGGAAATGGCTAGCTAGTTAGCGGGGTGCGCGCTACATAGCGTTTCAAACGTCACTCGCTCTGAGACTTGGAGTAGTTATTCCCTCTGCTCTGCATGGGTAACGCTGCTCTCATCGAGATGGCTGTTCTCGATGTGTTCCTGGTTCGAGCCCAGGTAGTGGCGAGGAGAGGGATGAAGCTATACTGTTACACTGGCAATACTAAAGTTGCCTATAAAAACATCCAATTGTCAAAGTATATGAAATACAAAAGCTACAGAGAAATAGTCCTATAATTCCTAAATAACTACAACCTAAAACTTCTTACCTGGGAATATTGAATATTGACTCATGTTAAAAGGAACCACCAGCTTTCATATGTTCTCATTTCTGAGCAAGAACTGAAACGTTAGCTTTCTTACATGGCACATATTGCACTTTTTACTTTCTTCCCCAACACTTTGTTTTTGCATTATTTAAACCAAATTGAACATGTTTCATTATTTACTTGAGGCTAAATAGATTTTACTGATGTATTATATTAAGTTAAAATAAGTGTTCATTCAGTATTGTTCTAATTGTCATTATTACAAATAAATACATTTTTATAAAAAAATCGTCCGAATAATCGGTATCGCTTTTTTGGGTCTCTCCAATAATCGTATCAGCGTTGAAAAAGCATAATCGGTCGACCTCTAGTTGAGATGCAGTCTCTTATTTATAGTCAATACCTTTCAAACTCAGACTATGAAGTCAGACCTCAAATCCCATAGTGCACTGTGATAACCAGTAAGTACAGATTCTATACATTGTCCACTGTCTTGTACTCTCTGTAGTTCCAGCATCCCATCCATCCCTGTTCTGTTTGTCTATTCAGCCCTAGAAACTGTCACCGTTAACCAGGTGCTTAGGCTGGTGTATATTAAGTCAAGCTTAGGTTCACAGTTCACTAAGGCAGGTCCTAAAAGTGTGACTCGAGTGTTTTTTATGAAGAGCTGAGAGAGGTGTGTAGAGTTGTCTGGCACTCACACTCCCTTTCACTTCCTCTGTTCCACTTTTACCACACTCCTTCCCTCTCTTAAAGACCATTGTCTATTCAATAGAGCATGGAGACTCACTTTCTTTCCTGCTCTCTCTCAGTTAACATACTCTCTCTCTCCTCCTCTCAGTTTAACATACTCTCTCTCCTCCTCTCAGTTAACATACTCTCTCTCCTCCTCTCAGTTAACATACTCTCTCTCCTCCTCTCTAGTTAACATACTTCTCTCCTCCTCTCAGTTAACATACTCTCTCTACACCTCTCCTCCCTCTCAGTTAACATACTTCGTGAGGGCAGTCCAAGTCAGGGCTATGGTTCGTATCACATGGATGACAGTCTAGTTCCAGCATTCAGAGTTCCTTTCTGGTGGGTTTTATACAGGCATTTTCACCCTTGAAGGGTATTGCCTGCATATACAAACGCAAGTATGCCTACATGTACACACAAACTCACACATTATGTTCTTCTATCCTCGTGGGGACCTAATGAATTTCCATTCAAAATTAATTTTTTCCTAGCATAACCCTAACCCTAACCCGTAACACTAACCCTAAACCTAAACCTAACTCCGAACCTTTAACCTAACCTCTAAGCTTAAAATAACATTTGTCCTCACGGGGTTGTGGGAAATGTCCCCACAAGGTAGAATTTTCCTTGTTTTACTATCCTTGTGGGAACTTTTGGGGATTTTAGGTCCCCCCACACACACAAACACAAGCACCTTCCTAATATTGAGTTGCACCCACTTTTGCCCTCAGAACAGCCTCAATTCGTTGGGGCATGGCCTCTACAAGGTGTCAAAAGTGTTCCACAGGGATGCTGGCCCATGTTGACTCCAATGCTTCCCACAGTTGTGTCAAGTTGGCTAGATGTCCTTTGGGTGGTGTACCATTCTTGATACACACGGGAAACTGTTGAGCGTGAAAAAGCCAGCAGCGTTGCAGTTCTTGGCACACTCAAACCGTTGTGCTTGGAACCTACTACCATACCCCATTCAAAGGAACTTAAATATTTTGTTTTGCCCATTCACTCTCTGAATGACACACATACACAATCCATGTCTAATTGTTTCAAGGCTTAATCCTTTTTTAACCCTTCTCACCCCCTTCATCTACACTGATTGAAGTGGATTTAACAGGTGACATCAATAAGGCATCATAGCTTTTACTCTATTTCACCTGGTCAGTTTGTCATGGAAAGAGCAGGTGTTCATAATGTTTTGTCTATACACATATGCCTGCATATACAAACACAGGCATCACACATAAGCAATGATACCGTAAACAAACAGAGACAGATGGCAGACACATTCAATTCATTTCAACAGATACAGTATAATAAACAGATTTAACCCACAGTTTGCTGTTTGCGGCCGAGGTGGATAGCTCAATATGTCAAAGAAACTCTATGCAGGAACCAGGTACTGTAGCTCATTATTGTCAAGAGAGACCATGGTACTGGTAGCTTCAATATGTCTAAGCAGAGACTCAGTGTACTGGTAGAGGCTCAAAAGATGTCAAGAGAGACTAGGTATGAGCTCAAATGTCACGAGACTAGGTACTGTAGCTCAATATGTCAAGAGTGGACCAGGTACTGTAGCTCAATATGTCTAAGAGACTAGGTCTGTAGCTCATATGCAAGACGAGACTAGGTACTGTAAGCTCAATATGTTCAAGAGGACCAGGGTACTGTAGCTCAATATGTCAAGAGAGGACAGGTAGATGTAGGTCAACTATGTCTAGAGAGACCAGGTACGTAGCTCAATATGTCAAGAGAGAACCAGGTATGTAGCTCAATATGTCAAGAAGACCAGGTACTGTAGCTCAATATGTCAGAGAGACCAGGTAATTGTAGCTCAATATGTCAAGAGGACCCAACTGTAGCTCAATATGTCTAGAGAGACCTAGGTATGTAGCTCAATATGTCAAGAAGAGACGCAGGTATGTTAGCTCAATATGTCAAGAGAGACAGGTACTTAAGCTCAATATGTCAGAGGACCAGGTACTGTAGCTCATATGTCTAGAGAGAACTAGGTACTGTAGCTCAAATATGTTCAGAGAGACTAGGTAATGTAGCTCAATATGTTCAAGAAGAGACCAGGTACTGTAGCTCAATATGTTCTGAGAGACTAGGTACTGTAGCTCAATATGTCAGAGAGACAGGTATGTTAGCTCAATATGTCAAGAGAGACCAGGTACTGTAGCTCAATATGTCAAGAGGACCAGGTACTGTAGCTCAATATGTCAAGAGAGACAGGTACTGTAGCTCAATATGTCAAGAGAGACTAGGTATTGTAGGCTCAATATGTCAAGAGAGACCAGGTACTTGTAGCTCAATATGTCAAGTAGTGACCAGGTACTGTAGCTCAATATGTCTAGAAGAGACTAGGTACTGTAGCTTAACTATGTCAGAGAGACCAGGTACTGTAGCTAATATGTCAGAGAGACAGGTACTGTAGCTAATATGTCAAGAGAAGACCAGTACTGTAGCTCAATATGTCAGAGAGACCAGGTACTGTAGCTAATATGTCAAGAAGAGACAGGTTACTGTAGCTCAATATGTCAAGAGAGACCAGGTAATGTAGCTCAATATGTTCAAGAGGACCAGGTACTGTAGCTCAATATGTCTAGAGGACAGGTACTGTAGCTCAATATGTCAAAGAAGGACCAGTTACTAGGCTCAATATGTCAAGAGAGACCAGGTACTGTAGCCTAATATGTCAAGAGAGACAGGTACTGTAGCTCAATATGTCAAGAGAGACCAGGTATGTAGCTCAATATGTCAAGAGGACCAGTATGTAGCTCAATATGTCTAGAGAGATAGGTACTCGTAAGCTCAATATGTCAAGAGAGACAGTTACTGTAGCTCAATATGTCAAGAGAGACCAGTAATTGTTAGTGCTCATATGTCAAGAGAGACCAGGTATTGTAGCTCTATGTCAAGAGAGACTAGGTATTGTAGCTCAATATGTCAAGAGAGACTAGTTATTGTAGCTCAATATGCTAAGAAGAGACCAGTACGTAGCTCAAACTATGTCAAGAGAGGACCAGGTTATTGTAGCTCAATATGTCAAGAGGACCATAGGTTTGTTAGCTTCATTATGTCAAGAGAGACTAGGTATTGTAGTCAATATGTCTAGAGAGACCAGGTACTGTAGCTCAATATGTCAAGAGAGACCAGGTACTGTAGCTCAATATGTCAAGAGAGACCAGGTATTGTAGCAAATGGCATGCAGACATATCTTGTAACCAGTTACAGGTGTGTCTGCTTGCAATGTGTTTTATTACCCATCTCCAGAAAGGATAGCCCTCCCTAAACCATAGGGTTTAGTCTATAGATACAGTCACAGTTTCCTTGTTCTATTATGCTCTAACAAGGCACAGCTCCATTCCGTTTAATCCACTTTATTTATATCCAAGGGTTAGATATTAGTGTGCAGATCACGTTCAATAACATGATACATCACCAACTTTCCTCAACATGAGCTGAATGTTAGTTTAGCCTGTTGAAATGGGTCACTTTAGTTACGCAGGGCCTCTGTGTATTTAAATGGCTAAGTGGTCATCTTGTTTGGACATGGTTGACTCAGTAGCAGGAGAGGAGCTAGCGCTGTCAGACCAGCCCGTGTCTGTTGGACTGGACTGAACCTGGGGAAAAGATGTTGGGGGAGGCGAGGTCAGTACAGGTGCATCAAAGCTGGGACCGAGAGACTGAAAAACAGCTTCTATCTCAAGGCCATCAGACTGTTAAATAGCCATCACGAGCCAGCTACCAGCCGGTTACTCAACCCTGCAGCTTAGAGGCTGCTGCCCTAGACATGGACATGGGGAGAGAGAAACCAAGAGAAAGGGAGAGAGAGAGAGAGAGATGGGTGGGGGAAGGGGGGAGAGAGAAACCAAGAGAAAGGGAGAGAGAGAGAAGCTGGCTCTCAGAGGACAAAGCCTAAACCCCACATCAGCACTGCTCTGACTCACTGCTCTGGATCTTCCATATTTCCTTTGAGCCAGGGTCAGGGGTCAACTGGCTGCTCAGTCCACTGACTGTTTTTACTGGCTACTGATCTGTGCTGTCTGCTGGAAAAAGACATCCTCAATAATAGGCCTGTAAACCTTTAAACATCATTACACATAATGGAGGGAGGAAGGTGAGGGTGGCGTCTGTGTGTATGTACTCCATATTTCATCCCTCGCCAGCCTTCAGGCCAGTCTCCAGGCCAGTCTCCAGGCCAGTCTCCAGGCCAGTCTCCAGGGCAGTCTCCAGGGCAGTCTTCAGGCCAGTCTTCAGGCCAGTCTCCAGGCCAGTCTCCAGGGCAGGGTGTAATACTATATATTATTCTGTTTATCTGTCTATCTGTCTGTTTCTTCCCATCAGTAGTGCTGAATGAGACCAGTGCTGGTTTTCAGAAGTCAGTTCTCCATTGCTGTTATTGAACTCTTTCTCTTTTGACCACCACCTTCTGTCATAACTCAAGGCTSTGTCCCAAATGGCACCCTATTCTCTGTATAGTGTACTAATTTTGACCAGAACCCTATGGGCCCTGGACAAAGTAGTACACTATACTGGTATAGGGGTGCCATTTGGGACGCAGCCCTACTCCGGCAACCTGGCACCCAGTGATGAGTGTCTGGATACACATTACAGTTATTACTAGCAGGCATGAATCACTGCCCAGGATCACTGTTACACTGAATCAATTGGATCCAGAGAGAGAGCGCTTCACCCCAGCTGGCATGGAGAAGCAGCTGGAGGGAAATGCATGGGATTGAGAGTGCGCGGTGGAAAGTGCGAGAGAGAGAGAGTGCACGCGAGAGAGAGAGAGTGCGCGCAAGAGAGAGAGAGCGTGCGCAAGAGAAAGAGCCAGAGAGCGAGAGATCAAGAGAGACAGAGAGCGAGAGAGTGTGCGAGAGAGGTCTCCCAGCCAATAACGTGGCTGCAGAACCAGCTGGGTGGTCACAGTGAAACAGAAGAGGAAGTAAACACTTAGCACCAGAGAACAACACAGTCATACTGAAAGTTCATCAGAATACTGTGGACTGTATAGGCAAATCACTATGCTCCAGAACCCCCTGCTTTAGTTACACACATGGCGTTGGGGTTTCATTTGCTTGGAATAAGATAGTTTGCTGACTGTAATACTTTTGCTCATAGTCCCATACAGGAACTACACTAAGAAGGCCACWGTGTGTGGACCTCATAAACACATCTTGATAGTTAAAACCCCCTGCTTCCTTTTTATACAGTCCTTTAGTTTGTGGACTCTAATAGCTCAACTCTGGACCTGGAAGCCAGTCAAAACAGCTTCTTCCACTCAATCATTTCACAGAACTAGGTCTATAACCATTATGCAATGGACATGCATTATATCTATTTGAATGAAACAGAAATGCAAAACATTGGTACAACAACGGTATAGATCAGGGTTGTCAGTAGGGTAGCTCTCCAGGAACAGGTTTAGAGTTAAAATCTACAGGAGGGTAGCTCTCCAGGAACAGGTTTAGAGTTAAAATCTACAGGAGGGTAGCTTCCAGGAACAGGTTTGGATTAAAATCTACAGGAGGGGTAGCTTCTCCAGGAACAGGTTTGGAGTTAAATCTACAGGAGGGTAAGCTCTCCAGGAACAGTTTTGAGTTAAAATCTACAGGAGGGTAGCCTCTCCAGGAACAGCGTTTGGAGTTTAAAATCTTTACAGAGGGTAGCTCTCCAGAACAAGGTTGGAGTAAGCTACAGAGTACTCTCGGAACAGGTGAGTTAAATCGGTGCCTCTCCAGGAACAGGTGATAAAGTGAGTACTCAAACATTGGAGCAACCCAGTAACAAAGTAGAGAGTGTAAAGTGCAGTAGACTACAGGATGCTCTAGGACAGGTTTGGAGTGAAAACCTACAGGAGGGACTCTCACAGGAACAGGTTGGATTTAAACCTACAGGAGGTAGCTCTAATACAGACAGGTAGTTGGAGTTAAAACCTACAGGAGGTACCTCTACAGGAACAGGGTTGGATAAAACCTACAGGAGGGTACCTCTACAGGAACAGGGTTGGATAAAACCTACAAGGAGGGTTACTCTACAGGAACAGGGTTGGAGTTAAAACTACAGGAGGGTACCTCTACAGAACAGGGTTGGATAAACTACAGGAGGGTACCTTACAGGAACAGGGTTGGAGTTAAACCTACAGGAGGTACTCTACAGGACAGGGTTGGAGAGCACTGATTAGAGAAAGACTATATTGCGGTACCATTCTATTATGTGTTTTGTGACGATGTGTGTGTGTGCTTGTGTTCATTTTGTGTTTCTTCTGACTAGTTTCTTCTGACGATCATGAGTGTGAATGTGTGATTGCAGATTGAGAGGCGCATGGAGCTGGTCCGTCTGGTGTCCACACCGCACACAAGAGACTGGTCACCTGTCTACAGGGTCACATCGGAACGGAGGCAGAAAAGAGAAACGTAAGGACTTCTCCTTCTCTACCTCCTCATCCTCTATTATCACACCTTCTCATCTCCTCTTTATTCTCTCCTCATCCTCTATTATCACATTCTCACCCTCTTCTTCTATCTCTCCTTCTCATCCTCTATTATCAACCTTCTCACCTCTCCTCTTCTATCTCTCTTCTCCTCCTCTATTTCACACCCTTCTCATCCTCTATTTCACACCTTCTCACTCTCCTTTCTATCTCTCTCTCATCCTCTATTATCACACTTCTCACCCTCTCTCTTCTATTCTCCTTCTCCTCCTCTATTATCAATTCTCACCTCTATTATCATACCCTTCTCACCCTCCTCTTCTATCTCTCCTTCTCATCCTTCTATTATCACACCTTCTCACCCTCTCCTCTTCTATTCTCTCCTTCTCATCCTCTATTATCACCTTCTCATCCTCTATTATCACACCTTCTCATCCTCCATTATCACACCTTCTCATCCTCTATTATCACCTTCTCACCTCTATTATCACACCTTCTCACTCTCCTCTTCTATCTCTCCTTCTCTACCTCTCTTCTCATCCTCTATTATCACACTTCTCACCTCTCCTCTTCTATCTCCTTCTCTTCTCTATCTCATCCTCTATTATCACACTTCTCACCCTCTCCTCTTCTATCTCTTCTCCTCCTCTCCTTCATCTCTATTATCACACCTTCTCACCTCTCCTCTTCTATCTCTCCTTCTCTACTCTCCTTCTCATCCTCTATTATCACACTTCTCACCCTCTCTCTTCTATCATCCTTCTCTACCTCCTCTTCATCCTCTATTATCACACCTTCTCCCTCTCCTCTTCTACTCTCCTTCTCCTACCTTCCTTCTCAATCCTCTATTATCACACCTTCTCACCCTCTCCTCTTTATTCTCCTTCTCTACCTCTCCTTCTCACCCTCTATATCCCTTCTCACCTACCTCTAATTATCACACCTTCTCACCCTCTCCTCTTCTATCTCTCCTTCTCATCCTCTATTATCACACCTTCTTACCCTCTCCTCTTCTATCTCTCCTTCTCTACCTCTCCTTCTCATCCTCTATTATCCACCTTCTCACCTTCCTCTTCATCTCTCCCTTCTCTACCTCCTTCTCATCCTCTATTATTAACACTTCTCACCCTCATCTTTCTATCTCTCCTTCTCTACCTCTCCTTCTCACCTCTATATCACACCTTCTCACCTCTCCTCTTCTATCTCTCCTTCTCTACCTCTCCTTCTCATCTCTATTATCCACCTTTCTCACCTCTCCCTCTTCTATCCTCCTTCTCTAACCTCTCTTCTCACCCTCTATATCACACCTTCTCACCTCTCCTCTTCTATTCTCTCCTTCTCTACCTCTCCTTCTCACCTCTATTATCACACCTCTCACCTCTCCTCTTCTATCTCTCCTTCTCTACTCTCTTCTCACCTCTATTACACTCTCACCCTCTCCTCTTCTATCTCTTCTCTCTCTCTCCTTCTCATCCTCTATTATCACCTTCTCATCCTCTCTCTTCTATCTCTCCTTCTACCTCTCCTCTTCTATCTTCCTCTCCTTCTCACTCTCTCCTCTTCTATCTCTCTTCTCCCCCTCTCCTCTTTTATTCTCCTTCTCACCACTCATCTTCTTATCTCTCCTTCTCTACCTCTCCTTCTACCATCTCCTCTTCCTCTTCTTTCCTTCTCACCCTCCTCTTTTTATCCTCTCACCCTCTCCTCTTTCTATCTCTTACTCTCCTTCTCACCTCCTCTTCTATCTTCCTTCTCACCCTTTCTTCTACCTCTCCTTTCTCATCTCTCTTCTCACCTCTCCTCTTTATCTCTCCTTCTCACATCTCTCTCTATCTATCTCTCCTTCTCACCTCTCCTCTTCTATCTCTCCTTCTCACCTCTCCTCTTCTATCTCTCTCTCTTCTCACCCCTCTCTTCTATCTTACCTCTCCTTCTCTCCTTCTCACTCTCCTCTTCTATTCTCCTTCTCGCCCTTCTATCTCTCCTCCTTCTTCTTCTCTATCTCTCCTTCTCTACTCTCCTCTTCTCTTCCTCTCTTCTCTCCTTCTCACCCTCTCCTTCTCCTTCTCTACTCTCTTCTCACCTTCTCCTCTTCTATCTCCTCTTCTCTACCTCTCCTTCTCACCTCTCCTCTTCTCTTCCTTCCTTCTCACCCTCTCCTTCTCTTTCGCTCTCTCTCCCTTCTACTCCTCCCTTCTGTTTATGTCATTACTTTCACTCATACACACACACAAAAAAGAAAAATAAATAAAAAAAAAAAAAAGAAAAACCGCAAAAAAAAAAAAAAAGAAAAGAATTGTCTGCTTATCTCGTGTTCGATACATGGACCTTTATAATTCCGAATAGACTTGCCCAGAACTGGCTGAGAGTTTGTGTTTCGAGGGGTGGACACTTCGCTAGTCTCTAGTCACTTCGCTAGTCTATATATCCTAACACGTCTCCCCCCAGAACTTAATCGAGCATCTGGCGCATAATACAACATTTTAGTTCTGGGTGTCCGAGATGAAAGATGATACAGTAACATGTCTTGTGTTGAGCAATTTAACTACAAACCCCATGATGCCTTGTATTTCCTGCCACAGAAAAAGCTCCCTCTGACAGCGCTGTCCCAGGCCATGCAGGATGGAGGAAGCCAGCTGGGGGAGGAGTCACTGATTGGGTGAGTGTGGAGCAATGACAGCAGACATACTATATGGGTCCGGTTTCCCAGGTACAATGGAGATTCTCCATGCTTCTTAGTCCAAGACCAGGCTACATCTGTGTTTGGGAAACCAGACAATGATATCTGTGGTTTGAACATGGTKTCTCCATGTTTAACATGCGGATTCAGAAAGATTCAGTTGAGAAAGTTAGTCCATAAGCACAGAACATGATCAGATTCCAGGACTAAACTAGTGAGAGTTATACAGGGATGGATATGGTTGTTTAAAAGTCCCCAAATGTGTTAGTGGTATTCCTACATTACCTATTACTCTCAGCTTTAGGATTGATAATGCAGTGATAATGGTGTGTGTCTCTCTCTCTCTCCTCTTTCTCTCTGTTTATCTGTGTGTATGTGTCTTTACGTGTGTGTCTTTACGTGTGTGTCTTTACGTGTGTGTGTCTTTACGTGTGTCTTTACGCGTGTGTCTTTACGTGTGCTCGTCTTTACGTGTGCTCGTCTTTACGCGTGTGTGTCTTTACGCGTGTGTGTCTTTACGCGTGTGTGTCTTTACGCGTGTGTGTCTTTACGCGTGTGTGTCTTTACGCGTGTGTGTCTTCACGCGTGTGTGTCTTTACGCGTGTGTGTCTTTACGCGTGTGTGTATTTACGCGTGCGTGTCTTTACGCGTGCGTGTCTTTACGCGTGCGTGTCTTTACGCGTGCGTGTCTTTTGTGTGTGTGTGGCAGTAAGATGATGGATGTGTGTGGGGAGGCAGAGAGCAGACTAGCGTCTGAGCTGATGCAACACGAGGTCCAGCTAGAGAGAGACATCCTGGAACCTCTCAACCAGCTAGCAGAGGTGACCACCAACACTCTCCATATCTTACCCTGGCATTGATAACACTGAGCATGCCAATGGTCATACTAATGATAATGACACCATTTATGATCACTCCTATACCTACCCAGGTGGACATTCCCAACATCCTGAGACAGAGGAAACAGCTGGCTAAGCTAGTCCTAGACTATGACTCAGCCAGAGCCAGGTACTGTACTAGAACCCCAGAGCCAGGTACTGTACTAGAACCCCAGAGCCATTACTGGACTAGAACCCAGAGCCAGGTACTGTACTAGAACCGCCGAGAGCCAGGTACTGTACTAGAACCCAGAGCCAGTACTGGCCTAGAACCCCAGAGCAGTTACTGGACTAGAACCCCAGAGCCAGTTACTGGACTAGAACCCAGAGCAGGTTACTGCTAGAACCCAGAGCCAGTTACTGACTAGAACCCCAGAGCCAGTTACTGCACTAGAACCCAGAGCCAGTTACTGCACTAGAACCCAAGAGCCAGTTACTGCACTAGACCGCCAGAGCCAGTTACTGCACTAAGAACCCCAGACAGTTCTGCACTAAACACAGAGCCAGTTTATGCACTTACGAACGCCAGAGCCAGTTAACTGCACTAGAACCCAGAGCCAGGTACTGTTAGAACCGAGCCAGGGTACTGTCTAGAACCCCAGTACTGTACTAGAACCCAGGTACTGTACTAGAACCCCAGGTAACTGTTACTAGAACCCCAGGACTGTACTAGAACCCCAGGTACTGTACTAGAACCCAGGTACGTGTACTCCGAACCAGGTACTGTACTAGAACCCAGGTACTGTAACTAGAACCCGGTACGTACTAGAACCCCAGGTACTGTACTCAGAACCCCAGAGCCAGGTACTTAGTACTAGAACCCAGAGCCAGGTACTGGACCAGAACCCCAGAGCCAGGTACTGGACCGAACCCCAGAGCCAGGTACTGGACCAGACCCCAGAGCCAGGTACTTGACGCAAACCCCAGAGCCAGGTACTGGGACCAGAAACCCCAGAGCCATTACTGTACCAGAACCCCAGAGCCAGGTACTGTACAGAACCCAGAGCCAGGTTACTGTCTAGAACCCAGAGCCAGTACTGACTAGAACCTCAGAGCAGGTACTGTACTAGAACCCCAGAGCCAGTTACTGACTAGAACCCCAGAGCCAGGTACTCGACCAGAACCCCAGAGCCAGCTACTCGATAAACCATAATAGCTAATGCCATAATAACATTTTTTTTATTTTGCAAAGTTGTATGTGCATTTGTCAAATAAAGATCTATGTTCACACATAGATGAGACAAGTTCCACATCTCATTATTATTTTCTTTTTGTTCCAGGTGGTTGCAGGCAAGCAAGTCTATTCACTTTTCCACAAACTACCCAGGCACTGGTCGCCAAGGTTGAGACCTTCAAAGAGAGAATGGACGAGGCCCTGAACAAAGTGGAGATGTGTAAGTACTGTAGGAGTATCATTCAAGTCTAGTTAGAATTTTCAATGAAAAGGAACTGGTACTCGCTAGCAAATACATACTGTAGTAACAAGACTCTGGAGAAAAGCTGTTGTTTATACGATTGATTTGGGATAAAAACAGAACAGCTGTTTTTTATCAGATTGATTCGCCATATCAAGTGTCTCACTGGAAATCATGTCAAAATGTATTTACTTTCATAGTGTATTGAACTGTAATCATATTTAATAGTCATGTATTGTATAACAAATGTGCACATAAGCAGAGGATTTAATGGGGGCAAAGTGGGAGAATAGGTTTCCAGGGAATTTCTGCAGGTTTCAGCACTATGAAAAACTCTGATGTATAAAGGAAAGTCTAGGGACAGTACAGGCAGCATGAGAGCACACACTCCTGCTATTCAAGATGACCTTGGAAATTGGGAATACTTCTGCTCTAATGACTGGAGGTAAAGTTGAAAAGAATGGCGTCATATTCCAGCTAAAGGCTTTTAACATGACAGGATCATATCTGATGACTGGCTGAACAGAGGGTATTGTGACAGGGGTATGAAACAGGGGTTATTGTGACAGGGGTATGAACAGGAGGTTATTGTGACAGGGGTATGAACAGAGGGTTATTGTGACAGGGGTATGAACAGAGGGTTATTGTGACAGACAGAGGTTATTTGTGACAGAGAGGTTATTGTGACAGGGGTATGAACAGGGGTTCATTGTGACAGGGGTATGAAACAGGAGTTATTGGACAGGGGTATGACATGAGGGCATGTATAGAGGTATGAACAGAGGGGTTATTGTGACGAGGGTATGAACAGAGGTTATTGTGACAGGGGTATGATACAGAGGTTATTGTGAAGGGTATGACAGGAGGTTATTGTGAAGGGGTATGAACAGAAGGTTATTGTGACAGGGGGTATGAACAGGAGGTTTATGTGAACAGGGGTATGAACAGAGTTATTGGTGACGGGTAGAACAGAGGTTATTGTGACGGGGTTAATGAACAGGAGGTTATTGTGACAGGGGTATGAACACGAAGGTTATTGTGACAGGGGTATGAACAGGAGTTATTGTGGCAGGGGTGAACAGAAGGGTTATTGTGACAGGGGTATGAACAGAGGGTTATTGTGACAGGGGTATGAACGGAGGTTATTGTGATGGGGTTGACAGAGGTTATGTGACATTGGGTAATGAACAGAGGTTATTGTGGACAGGGGATAACAGAGGGTTATTGTGACAGGGGTATGAACAGAGGTTATTGTCGACGGGGTAATGAACAGAGGGTTATTGTGGCAGGGGTATGAACAGAGGGTTATTGTGACAGGGGTATGAACAAGCGGGGTTATTGTGACAGGGGTATGAACAGAGGTTATTGTGACGGGGATGAAACAGAGGGTCAATTGTGACAGGGGTATGAAACAGAGGGTTATTGTGACAGGGGTATGAACAGAGGGTTATTGTGACAGCAGGGGTTATGGACACAGAGGGTTATTGTGACAGGGGTATGAACAGGGTACAGAGAGGTTATTGTGACAGAGGGGTAATGAACAGAGGTATTGTGGACGGGTATGAACAGAGGGTTATTGTGACAGGGGTATGAAGAAGGAGGTTATTGTGACGGGTATGAACAGAGGGTTATTGTGACAGGGGTATGAACAGGAGGTTTATTGTGGACAGGGGTATGCACAGAAGGTTATTGTGAAGGGTATGAACAGAGGTTATGTGACGGGGTGAACAGAAGGTTATATGGTGACGGGGTATGAACAGAGGGTTATTGTGACAGGGGTATGAACAGAGGGGTTTATTGTGACAGGGTATGAACAGAGGGTTTGTGCAGGGGTATGTGACAGAGGGGTTGATTGTGACAGGGGTATGAACAAGAGGGTTATTGTGACAGGGTTATGAACAGAGGTTATTGTAGCAGGGGTATGAACGGAGGTTATTGTGACAGGGGTAGCAGAGTTAGTTGTGACAGGGTATGAACAGAGGGTTATTGTGGACAGGGGTATGAACAGAGGGTTATTGTGAACAGGGTATCATATGAACAGGAGTTAGAAGTGACAGGGTATGACAGAAGGTTTGTGACAGGGG
>NW_019945556.1:67095-80606 GCF_002910315.2 Salvelinus sp. IW2-2015 | reverse complement strand
CAGTTAGTTATATATGAGTGCCGTCACTAGATACAGACCATCCATATATATAGACTTGTCATTTCTGCAGTAGTTATATAGGGATGATCCTACTATCACTAGAATACGGACACATACCCCATATAATAGACTTGTCATTCTGCAGTTGATTATATGTAGATGAGCCTTCACTAGAATACAGGCATCCTATATATAGAACTTGTCATTCTGCCAGTAGTTATATAGGATGACCTTCACTAGGAATACAGACCATCCGTATATAGACTGTCATTCTGCGAGTAATGTATATAGGATGCAGCCTTCACTAGAATACAGACCATCCCATCCAATATTAGACTTGTCATTCTGCGTAGTAGTATATAGGATGGAACCCTTCACTAGATTAACAGACCATACTATATTAGACTTGTCATTCTGCAGTAGATTATATAGGTAATGACCACGTTCACTAGAATACAGACCATCATATTGAGCATGTCATTCTGCCAGTAGTTATATAGGATGACCTTCACTAGAATACAGGCCATCCATATTAGACTTGTCATTCTGCAGTAGTTATATAGGATGACACACTACGAATACAGGCCATCCTTATTAGTGACTTGTCATTGCTGCAGTAGTTATATAGGATGAGCCTTCACTAGAATACAGACATCTATATATAGACTTGTCAATTCTGGCAGTCGTTAATATACGGATGGAGCCTTTCACTAGAAAACAGACCATCCTATATATAGACTTGTCATTCTGCAAGTAGTATTATAGGATGACCTTCACTAGAATACAGACCATCCATAATTAGACTTGTCATGCTGCAGATAGTTATATAGGATGACCTTCACTAGAATACAGACCATCATATATGTAGACTTGTCATTCTGCAGTAGTTATAATAGGATGAAGCCTTCACTAAGATACAATCAGCATCACTAATGATAGACCTTGTCATTCTGCAGTAGTTATATAGGTAGAGCCTTCACTAGAATACAAGACCATTATATGTAGACTTGTCATTCTGCAGTAGTTATATAGGATGAGCCTCACTAGAATACAGCCATCCTATATGATAGACTTGTCATTCTGCAGTAGTTTATATAGGAAACCTTCACTAGAATACAGGACCATCCTATTATAGACTTGTCATTCTGCAGTAGTTATTAGGATGACCCTTCACTAGAATACAGACCATCCATATATGTAGACTTGTCATTCTGCAGTAGTTATATAGGATGGACCCTTCACTAGAATACAGACCATCCCTATATGTAGACTTGTTCATTCTGCAGTAGTTATATAGGATGAGCCCTTCACTAGAATACAGACCATCTATATGTAGACTTGTCCATTTGCAGTAGTTATATAGGATGAGCCTTCACTAGAATACAGACCATCATATATGTTAGACTTGTCATTCTGCAGTAGTTATATAGGATGAGCCCTTCCTAGAATACAGACCTCATATATATAGACTTGTCATTTCGCAGTAGTGTATATGGATACCTTCACTAAGATACAGACCATCCTATATGTAGACTTGTCATTCTGCAGTAGTTATATGATGACTCACTAGAATACAGACCATCCTATATATAGACTTGTCATTCTGCAGTAGATTATATAGGATGACCCTTCATAGAATACAGGCCATCCTATATGTAGCTTGTCATTCTGCAGTAGTTATATAGGATGAGGCCTTCACTAGAATACAACACTCTATATATAGACTTGTCATTTCTGCAGTAGTTATAATAGGATGAGCCTACTAGAATACAGACACCATCCATATTAGACTGTCATTCTGCAGTAGATTATAGATAGGATGGACCTTCACTAAAGATGAATACAGACCATCATATATGAGACTTGTCATTCTGCACCAGATTAGTTCTGAATAGGGATGACCCTTCACTAGAAATACAGACCATCCTATATATAGACTTGTCATTCTGCAGTAGTTAATATAGGATGACCCTTCACTAGAATACAGACCATCCATATATAGACTTGTCATTCTGCAGTAGTTATATAGGATTGACCCCTTCACTAGAATACAGACCATCATATATAGACTTGTCATTCTGCATAGTAGTTATTAGGATGAGCCTTCACAAATACAGGCATCCTATATTAGAACTTGTCATTCTGCAGTAGTTATATAGGATGAAGCCTTCACTAGAATACAGACCATCCTATTATGTAGACTTGTCATTCTGCAGTAGTATTATTAGGATGAGCCTTCCACTAGAATAAACAGACCATCCTATATATAGACTTGTCATTCTGCAGTAGTTATATAGGATGACCCTTCACTAGAATACAGAACCATCCATATATATAGACTTGTCATTCTGCAAGTAGATATATAGGATGACCTTCACTAGAATACAGGACCATCCATATATAGACTTGTCATTCTGCAGTATTATTAGGATGACCTTCACTAGAATACAGGCCATCCATATGTAGACTTGTCATTCTGCAGTAGTTATATAGGATGAGCCTTCACTAGAATACAGACCATCCTATATATAGACTTGTCATTCTGCAGATAGTTATATAGGATGAGCCTTCACTAGAATACAGACCATCCTATATTATAGACTTGTCATTCTGCAGTAGTTATATAGGATGAGCCTTCACTAGAATACAGACCATCCTATATTAGACTTGTCATTCTGCAGTAGTTATATAGGATGACCTTCACTAGAATACAGGACCATCTATATATGTTAGACTTGTCATTCTGCAGTAGTTATATAGGATGGACCCTTCACTAGAATAAGGCCAACACCTATATGTAGACTTGTCCAATATATACAGAAAACACATAATATAGGTGAGCCAGATTCTATACAGGAACCATCTATAATATAACTTTGTCATTCATGCAGTAGTTTTAGGATGACCCTTCACTAGAATACCAGACCATCCTATATATAGACTTGTTCATATCTCCAGTGTTATAAAGAAGATTGACAGACCTTCAACAATAGAATACAGACCAATCTATATATAGACTTGTCATTTCGCAGTAAGTTATATATAGGATCTGCCTTCAACTAGAATACAGACCATCCTTATATCGTAGACTTGTCATTCTGCAGTAGTTATATAGGATGACCCTTCACTTAGAATACAGGCCATTCCATATATTAGACTTATGTCATTCTGCAGTAGTTATATAGGATGACCTTCACTAGAATACAGCCATAACCTTATATGTAGACTTGTCTCTCTGCAAGTAGATATATGGGATGACCTTCACTAGAATTACAGGACCATCCATATATTAGACTTGCTTCATTCTGCTAGTTATATAGGATGACCTTCACTCAGAAATACAGACCATTAAATGATATAGACTTTCGTCATTCTGCAGTAGTTATATAGGATGACGCCTTCACTAGAATTACAGACCATCCATATATGTAGACTTGTCATTCTGCAGTAGTTATTATAGGATGACCCTCACTAGAATACAGACCATCATTATATTAGACTTGTCATTCTGCAGTAGTTATATAGGATGACCCTTCACTAGAATACAGACCATCATATATGTAGACTTGTCATTCTGCAGTAGTTATATAGGTGACCCTTCACTAGAATACAGACCATCCATATGTAGAGACTTGTCATTCTGCAGCAGTTAGTTTTATAGGATGACCCTTCACTAGAATACAGACCATCACTATATGTAGACTTGTCATTCTGCAGCTAGTTATATAAGGATGCCAGCTTCACTAGAATACAGACCATCCTATATGTAGACTTGTCATTCTGCGTAGTTATATAGGATGACCCTTCACTAGAATACAGACCATCATATGATAGACTTGTCATTCTGCAGTAGTATATAGGATGACCCTCACTAGAATACAGACCATCATATATGTAGACTTGTCATTGGCAGTAGTTATATAGGATGGACCCCTTCACTTAGAATTACAGACCTCATATATGTAGACTTGTCATTCTGCAGTAGTTATTATAGGATGACCCTTCACTAGAAAATACAGACCATTACAACTATTATCGTAGTATATGTAGACTTGTCATTCTGCAGTAGTTATATAGGATGACCCTTCACTAGAATACAGACCATCCTATATGTAGACTTGTCATTCTGCAGTAGTTATATAGGATGAGCCTTCACTAGAATACAGACCATCCTATATATAGACTTGTCATTCTGCAGTAGTTATATAGGATGAGCCTTCACTAGAATACAGACCCTAACCATTCTGATAATSGTTGTGGATTATTATTGATTTATTCTCTCCTTTTTAGAACCACACGTAAAATACCTCTAATGAAAGCAGCTGTGTGTCTCTCTAACAGCAACCTTGGGGCCAGAATTCAGTTTACAATCCTATCCTCTAACCCATCCCCTTATCTCCTCTCTTGTCCTTCAGACGGCCCTATAAAGCCTGCAGCCTGGCACACTCAAGCTGCCGTCGCTGTCACCTACGTTACAGTATGCTGCCTGCCGTGGTGAAGCTCTGCTGTGGAATCTCCTACCCTCACCTCAGGACCATGGCAGGTAAAAACATACAACTATATATCATCTTGGTTGTGTCCCAAGTGGCTCCCTATTCCCTATATAGTGCATTACTTTTGACCAGGGCACTACAGGAGGTCATTTTGGATGCAGGCCTGGAGAGAAGCATCCATTTTCTCTCCTTCCTTAGATTGTAGGATTACCGTGTCTTGCACACTGCACATAGCCTGGTCCCAGATCAGTTTGTGCTGCCTTGCCAACTCCCTCCTATGGTCATTGTAAGACAGCGCAAACAGATCTGGGACCAGCCAGTGCACGTGCATCTGGATGGAGTTATCTATTGTTGCTGTTAATACTATGGCGTCTTGGCTGTGACTAGTAGTAGTCTTAATTTGTGGAGAGAAATCCTGTGAAGTCCTCATCAAAGTGTACAGCACTTTGACTTGCAGAATGGATCAAATGCAGCCTGAGTGGCAGCCTGTGTCATGCTAAACATGTCTGGCTTGATAATGAGCAATGAAGTTGACAAGAGAACAAACAGATCTGGGACCAGGTTATAGTAGGATACAACAGATCTGGGACCAGGTTATAGTAGGAGACAACAGATCTGGGACCAGGTTATAGTGGGAGACAACAGATCTGGGACCAGGTTATAGTGGGAGACAACAGATCTGCGACCAGGTTATAGTGGGAGACAACAGATCTGGGACCAGGCTATAGAAGGAGACAACAGATATGGGACCAGGCTATAGAAGGAGACAACTTATCTGGGACCAGGTTATAGAAGGAGACAACAGATCTGGGACCAGGTTATAGTAGGAGACAACAGATCTGGGACCAGGCTATAGAAGGAGACAACAGATCTGGGACCAGGCTATAGAAGGAGACAACAGATCTGGGACCAGGCTATAGAAGGAGACAACGGATCTGGGACCAGGCTATAGAAGGAGACAACAGATCTGGGACCAGGTTATAGTAGGAGACAACAGATCTGGGACCAGGTTATAGAAGGAGACAACAGATCTGGGACCAGGCTATAGGAGACAACAGATCTGCACCCAGCTATATTAAAAGATTACGGCTCTACAAATGAAAGCTGACTCTTGCTATATTGTTCATCCTACGACAGGACTGCAACGGCTAGCTATCACAGCGATCGGCAGGAGCTAGCTCACATGCAGAGGAATGGCAGACCCAACTACCAGCATGGACCAGCCATATGGGTTGGCAGACTGGCACCGCCTCAGCATCAACACAGTGGTAAGTCTGACGATGATACACACATTACACACATTTTCAATTACATTATTATTTTACACAGAGCACAAACTGCCCTTATTTTAGTTATAATACACATGTTCAAGGGCATTACTTTTTCCTATAACTTGTCCTGACCATTGAAATTAAACAGCTTCAATAAACTGAGTAAAGTGAGTGCTGCTGTGAGGCTGTTTTTCATGTGTGTATGTAAACGTGTTACAGAGAGCTCCGAAGAGAGGTAGTATCCCATCCCGTTGAAAGAGAGGAGCTGCTGTACATAAGGAGTGGGCACGAGGCGCTGACCAAGGCTCTGACATTGTTGAGGATAAGAACGGATGGAAAACAGAACTCACAGAGGTAGTGCATCATCCATACATCATCGTTGATTAAAGAGGCAATCTGGATTTGTATATAGATTTTTGTCAAACCATCCTGTATTTTCCCTTTAAAATATGTTGCTTCCTGTGTTCATGCATATCTTTTCAATCTCCACAAATAGCTATGGAAACCTTGTACTGATGTCAAACCACCAAACTGTCATATAAGACAAGGGGGTACATGATCTGAATAGCTTACCAATAGATTACAAGGTATCCTGTCTTCAAACCCTTAAATCATTGACATGGCACTTTGTGCTGCATACTGTTGCCACAATTCTAACTTCCTAACATTTTACATTTTAGTCAATTATAGCAGACGTTCTTATCCAAAGCAACTTACAGCCTGTGCATTCAATTTAGTTTAAAGTTGGGAACTTTTTTTGTAGGAGAAAAATGCACTTTCCATAATCTCAGAAGCCAGAAACCAAATGTGTTATAGTTATTTAATAAGGATCCCAGTAGCTGTTCCAAAAGCAGCAGTTACTCTTCTACTGACAGTCTCTCACAAGAGACTTAACTTTATGAAACGGTTGTTTGTAAAGCTGCATACTAATGCCACATATCCAAACTTTCTCTTTCCGTTACTTGACATTTAGGAAAACTTGATCTAAATAGCTATTACCATGGAAACCTTGTACCGGTAATATGCATATCAAATCAATTCAAATGTTATTGGTCACATGTTTAGCAGATGTTATTGCAGGTGTAGCGAAATGCTGTTTTTCTAGCTCCAACAGTGCAGTAATATCTAACAATTCAGAACAATACACACAAACCTAAAAATAAAAGAATGTAATTAAGGAATATATAAATATTAGGATGAACAACATCGGAGTGGCATAGACTAAAATACAGTAGAATAGCATAAAGTATATAGATATGAGATGAGTAAAGCAAAAATATGTAAACATTATAAAAGTCACTATTGTTCCATTATTAAAGTGGCCAGGTTACATAACGGGTGGAAGTCGCCTAGTATGGCTATTTAACTTTCTGATGGCCTTGAGATAGAAAGCTGTTTTTCAGTCTCTTGGTCCCACCTTCTGCGATGATAACGGGGTGAACAGGCAGTGGCTTGGTGGTTTTTGTCCTTGTTGATCTTTTTGGCCATCCTGTGACTTCCGATGCTGTAGGTGTCCTGGAGTGCAGGTAGTTTGCCCCCGGTGATGCGTTGGGCAGATAGCACCATCCTCTGGAGAGCCCTGCGATTGAGAGCGGTGCAGTTGCCGTACCAGGCTGTGATACAGCCCAAGAGGATGCTCTCAATTGTGCATCTGTAGAAGTTTGTGAGGGTTTTAGGTGCCAAGCCAAATTTCTGATTGTCGGTGATGTGTATGCCGAGGAACTTGAAGCTTTACACCTGCTCCACTGCGATTCCGTCGATGTGGATAGGGGYGTGCTCCCTCTGCTGTTTCCTGAAGTCCACGATCAGCTCCTTTGTTTTGTCGACATTGAGAGAGTGGTTATTTTCCTGGCACCACACTCGCAGGGCCCTCACCTCCTCCCAGTAGGCTGTCTTGTCATTATTGGTAATCAGGCCTACTACTGTTGTGTCATCTGCAAACTTGATGATTGAGTTGGAGGTGTGCGTGGCCACGCAGTCATGGGTGAACAGGGAGTACAGGAGGGGGCTGAGAACGCACCTTTATGGGGCACCTGTGTTGAGGATCAGCGAAGTGGAAGTGTTGTTCCTACCTTCACTACCTGGGCGGAGGCCCGTCAGGAAGTCCAGGACCCGGTTCCACAGGGCGGGGTTCAGGCCCAGGGCCCAGAGCTTAATGATGAGCTTGGTAGCGGGCCGTGTGGGTGGCCCTGTGTTAACCTCAAAGCGGGCGAAGAAGGTGTTTAGCTTGACCGAATGCAAGACGTTAGTGTCCGCGACGTGGCTGGTTTTCCCTTTGTAGATGCCACACTGCCAAAAAGTTGTAACTCTGGAGTAGAGAAATGTTCTGTAATCTCAGGACCAAATGAAGTAGAAAGACTATCACAGGAGAACGTTTAGTAAAATGTGTTCTATAGAAAAACAGGACATCATTAGAAACCTTCCTGAAACTGTGTTGTTAAAGGAAACCATAAGGAGGCCACATTACAACAATTCCTGTAACTTTCTGTCGTAGGACAACGGGGATGTGATCTACAGTAAAGTGTTGTCTGGGGACAGGAAGGTCTTCAGACTGGAGACTGTGTTAGACGCCACCCCAGAAGAGATACATCACATCCTGTGGAAGGTGGAGCTGATGCACCAGTGGAACCCAAGCATCAAAAACATCAAGGTAACTGGTCCATCATAGTAGCGTAGTTGTTGGTCAATGTGTAATCTTAACACCTCCCCCTTAGGAAATCATTGATGTTCTGTTCTCCTTGGTCTCCATCCATTATGGCATCCTTTAGATTGTTATTCTACATATACACATGTGTTATTATCCAACTGGAATACTATTTACCTGCTAAGTATGTGTATTATGGTCTGTAAACTGTGAAATATTTGTAATAAGGTGTTTCTAAAACTATTTATATTATTAATGCTATTATTATAACAACTATTATTATTATTATTACAATTTTAATTGTATTACTTTGTTTATTTATTTTTCCTTTTTTCCTCTGTGTATTTAGGGGTGGGGGGAGCGGGAGGCATTAGGAAGGGTGGGAAACAGGGAGGGGGTCGGGGATCAATAGGGAATGTTCTGAAGGATTAGGGGTAAATAAATAAATAAAAAAGCAACGTGACTGTACAAATTATAAATAAATAAAAAATATTGTTTATATATCTTCTTCAATAAAATATTATGAAAAAAAGAAAACAACGTCAAGATAAGCAGACTCATCTAAGCTGACATATGGAATTGTTTTAAGATGGGCATACTATGGATCATTCATCTAAACTGACATATGGAATTGTTTTAAGATGGGCATACTATGGATCATTCATTTAAGCTGACATATGGAATTGTTTTAAGATGGGCATACTATGGATCATTCTGCTTTTTTATTTAGAATTGTAGGACCCCTTTAGGTGTAAAAAAATATATAAYAAAATAATTTGATAAAATACTGAATTTGGCCTGTACTACTATAAGCACATGGATGGTACTGACTTCAGACGAGTCCCCTGACATTTGTGGGGGTCATAGAGTGTTTCTGACACTACAGACATTTTCTTGAGGAGACCGATTTTGTGGGGACGGTCTCATGGTTTGACCAACACCGCTCTAGCTCTGCCACCTTCCACCGCAGACGCGGAAGTGCGACATTGGCGGATGCGGTGGATTGAGACGCATTCTATGCATTCTAAACAGATACCATATCTCTAGCTTAAACTAGAGATTTTGACGGGGAATTGTTTATTGTGTTACTTAGATTGACGTACCGGTGTGTCAATCGACTATAGGGGTTTAAATAATTCAGTAAATCACTTGATAAAAAATTAGGTAAGCATAAAACAGTCAACAACTTCAGGACTACAGACCCCCAGAAATTGTCAGTCCGCCCTCTAGTGGCGAACGTAAGAACTGCACGGTCAAATAGGAGAATAATATATATTTTTATAGAGGCACACTGAAACAAGAAACGGGACACGGTGTGTAAATGATAACACATCAGTGCAGGAAATGAATACATGGATTAAAATACTGGAAGTGAATGCTGGAATTAAACAATTAACTATGTAAATGAGAAAAAGCTGTATGCATTAAGGAAATAGACACCTGGCTCAAATAGAAGCCTGTCTCTAATAAAGGCCTGTTGTGTTCAGTGAATTAAGCAAATAACCACCCGGGCTATTAATTGAAGTTTTACGGTAGACATGGACCACACAGTGTCAATAGTCGATAGTGTCGCTAGTTTTACGGTAGACGTGGACCACACAGTGTTGATAGTTGATAGTGTCGCTAGTTTTACGGTAGACGTGTACCACACAGTGTCGATGGTCGATAGTGTCGCTAGTTTTACGGTAGACGAGGACCACACAGTGTCGATAGTCGATAGTGTCGCTAGTTTTACGGTAGACGTGGACCACACAGTGTCGAATAGTCGATAGTGTCGCTAGTTTTACGGTAGACGTGTACCACACAGTGTCGATGGTCGATAGTGTCGCTAGTTTTACGGTAGACGTGTACCACACAGTGTCGATGGTCGATAGTGTCGCTAGTTTTACGGTAGACGAGGACCACACAGTGTCAATAGTTGATAGTGTCGCTAGTTTTACGGTAGACGTGGACCACACAGTGTCGATGGTCGATAGTGTCGCTAGTTTTACGGTAGACGTGTACCACACAGTGTCGATGGTTGATAGTGTCGCTAGTTTTACGGTAGACGAGGACCACACAGTGTTGATAGTCGGTAGTGTCGCTAGTTTTACGGTAGACGAGGACCACACAGTGTCGATAGTTGATAGTGTCGCTAGTTTTACGGTAGACGAGGACCACACAGTGTCGATAGTTGATAGTGTCGCTAGTTTACGGTAGACGTGGACCACACAGCGTCGATAGTTGATAGGTCGTAGTTTTACGGTAGACGAGGACCACACAGTGTCGATAGTCGATAGTGTCGCTAGTTTTACGGTAGACGAGGACCACACAGTGTCGATAGTCGATAGTGTCGCTAGTTTTAGCGGTAGACGTGGACCACACAGTGTCGATAGTCGTAGTGTCGCTAGTTTTACGGTAGACGTGGACCACACAGTGTCGATGGTTGATAGTGTCGCTAGTTTTACGGTAGACGAGGACCACACAGTGTCGATAGTTGATAGTGTCACTAGTTTTACGGTAACGAGGACACACAGTGTCAATAGTCGATAGTGTCGTAGTTTTACGGTAGACGTGGACCACACAGTGTCGATAGTCGATAGTGTCGCTAGTTTTACGGTAGACGAGGACCACACAGTGTCGATAGTCTTTACAACACCAGGAATATCACACTTGTCTTGTGACATTCTGATGAGGGAAGACAAACTACACGGCAGATCCTGTGTCTTCAGCTGGCATTATAAAGCCTTCGTCCAACTGGCATCCTATTCCCTATACAGTAACTAGTTGTGACATGAGAAATCAGTGCACCATATAGGGAATATGGTCCTATTTGGAGACACTAGCAGTACAGTAAATGATATTGTATTGTTAGTCTGTCTCTTGTGTTGAAGGTTCTAAAGCAAGCTGGCCCGGAAACCATGGTTACGCACGAGGTGTCAGCAGAGACAGCCGGCAACCTGATAGGCCAGAGAGACTTCCTGAGTGTGAGACACTTCTCCAGACAGGAGTCATGTATCTATCTGGGGGGAGCAGCCCACGCACTGGAGTCCTTCCCTCCTCAGAAAGGCTTCGTCAGGTAACAAGAACACGGGCTTTGCTCGGATAAGCCTGGCTCCATATAGTTGGATATACAGTGGGGAGAACAAGTATTTGATACACTGCGATTTTGCAGGTTTTCCTACTTACAAAGCATGTAGAGGTCTGTAATTTTTATCAAGGTCTCTTCAACTGTGAGAGACGGAATCAAACAAAAAATCCCGAAAATCACATTGTATGATTTTTAAGTAATTAATTAGCATTTTATTGCAAGACATAAGTATTTGATACATCAGAAAAGCAGAACTTAATATTTGGTACTGAATCCTTTGTTTGCAATTACAGAGATCATACGTTTCCTGTAGTTCTTGACCAGGTTTGCACACACTGCAGCATGGATTTTGGCCCACTCCTCCATACAGACCTTCTCCAGATCCTTCAGGTTTCGGGGCTGTCGCTGGGCAATACGGACTTTCAGCTCCCTCCAAAGATTTTCTATTGGGTTCAGGTCTGGAGACTGGCTAGGCCACTCCAGGACCTTGAGATACTTCTTACGGAGCCACTCCTTAGTTGCCTGGCTTGTGTTTCGGGTCGTTGTCATGCTGGAAGACCCAGCCACGACCCATCATCAATGCTCTTACTGAGGAAGGAGGTTGTTGGCTAAGATCTCGCAATACATGGCCCCATCCATCTCCCTCAATACGGTGCAGTCGTCCTGTCCCCTTTGCAGAAAAGCATCCCAAAGAATGATGTTCCACCTCCATGCTTCACGTTTGGGATGGTGTTCTTGGGGTTGTACTCATCCTTCTTCTTCCTCCAAACACGGCGAGTGGAGTTTAGACCAAAAAGCTCTATTTTTGAACATCAGACAAACATTCTCCCATTCCTCCTCTGGATCATCCAGATGGTCATTGGCAAACTTCAGACGGGCTGGACATGCGCCTGCTTGAGCAGGGGGACCTTGCGTGCGCTGCAGGATTTTAATCCATGACGGCGTAGTGTGTTACTAATGGTTTTCTTTGAGACTGTGGTCCCAGCTCTTCAGGTCATTGACCAGGTCCTGCCGTGTAGTTCTGGGCTGATCCCTCACCTTCCTCATGATCATTGATGCACGAGGTGAGATCTTGCATGGAGCCCCAGACCGAGGGTGATTGACCATCATCTTGAACTTCTTCTATTTTCTTCTATTTTCTAATAATTGCGCCAACAGTTGTTGCCTTCTCACCAAGCTGCTTGCCTATTGTCCTGTAGCCCATCCCAGCCTTGTGCAGGCTACAATTTTATCCTTGATGTCCTTACACAGCTTCTTGGTCTTGGCCATTGTGAAGAGGTTGGAGTCTGTTTGATTGAGTGTGTGGACAGGTGTCTTTTACAGGTAACGAGTTCAAACAGGTGCAGTTAATACAGTAATGAGTGGAGAACAGGAGGGCTTCTTAAAGAAAAACTAACAGGTCTGTGAGAGCCGGAATTCTTACTGGTTGGTAGGTGATCAAATACTTATGTCATGCAATAAAATGCAAATGAATTACTTAAAAATCATACAATGTGATTTTCTGGATTTTTGTTTTAGATTGCTCTCACAGTTGAAGTGTACCTATGATAAAAATTACAGACCTCTACATGCTTTGTAAGTAGGAAAACCTGCAAAATCGGCAGTGTATCAAATACTTGTTCCCCCCACTGTAGGGGCACTTGGACCAAAGCCTGTTTATGGCTCATAGAGTTGGATAGAGGGTGCGCTTGGACCAAAGCCTGTTTATGGCTCATAGAGTTGGATAGAGGGCGCGCTTGGACCAAAGCCTGTTTATGGCTCATAGAGTTGGATAGAGGGTGTGCTTGGACCAAAGCCTGTTTATGGCTCGTAGAGTTGGATAGAGGGCGCGCTTGGACCAAAGCCTGTTTATGGCTCATAGAGTTGGATAGAGGGCACGCTTGGACCAAAGCCTGTTTATGGCTCATAGAGTTGGATAGAGGGCGCGCTTGGACCAAAGCATGTTTATGGCTCATGCTGTCACAGAAGGGTCATTGCAAAGGTTATTTGATATAAAGGTTATTTTAGGTTCAGTTAATAATCAGCTGTAGTGT
>NW_019945556.1:37257-61904 GCF_002910315.2 Salvelinus sp. IW2-2015 | reverse complement strand
GAGTTGATAGAGGGTGCGCTTGGCACAAAGCCTGTTATGGCTCATAGAGTTGGATAGAGGGCGCGCTTGGACCAAAGCCTGTTTATGGCTCATAGAGTTGGATAGAGGCACGCTTGGACCAAAGCCTGTTTATGGCTCATAGAGTTGGATAGAGGCGCGCTTGGACCAAAGCATTGTTGTTTATGGCTCATAGAGTTGGATAGAGGGCGCGCTTGGACCAAAGCCTGTTTATGGCTCATGCTGTCACAGAAGGGTCATTGCAAAGGTTATTTGATATAAAGGTTATTTTAGGTTCAGTTAATAATCATGCTGTAGGTGTCTATACATTACATTGTTAATAGAGTTTTAATGAGTGATTTTTGTTTACTTGATCTGAACAGAGCGGAGGACGGACCAACGTGTATTGTCATCGAGCCCCTGGCAGACGACACAGGCAGGAGCCACTTTACGTGGCTCCTCAACATGGATGTCAAGGTAGATTTTATCAACTTGAATTTCGTATCCACTTCCTGAATTGAGTGACTTGAATTCAAATTGATTGACCCCAACTTGTTAGGCTACACATGGACTAGGATGTTATCACATGTCAGTTTAGATCATGAATATTCATTCAAACCTCCCCTTAAGCTTGGGCCTTTCAATTCTCCATGTCCTCGCCCTCGCCCTCCTTACCGGTCTCGGCCGGCTGCCCGACCTTGCATTCGAGGCCAAAGGCCCTTAGGATGTCCAGTGAGTACAGCAGGGTCCGTCTACTGATCACAGCCGCGAATCTCGCACTTCGCGATTTGGATAGGCCCAGTGTCCTCAGCAGATCGAAGTTTGAGGTGGGCTTAAGTAGCCTGAGTGCCAGTCTGTTTGTGCTATTGTGCCAACTCCTTGTCATTCATTGTCATGCCAAACATGTTCATATGACATATCGCACAAACAGACTGGCCCTCAGGCTACTTAAGAGGAGGTTTGAATTGATATTCAAGGCAACCATCAACGACTAAAGCTGCTGTGAAAATGACTTCTCCTTCACCCAAATACAGACAGTTGATGTTCTGAAAGAGCTGCAAAACCTGGACCCGTACAAATCAGCTGGGCTAGACAAACTGGACCCTCTCTTTCTAAAATTATCCGCCGAAATTGTTGCAACCCCTATTACTAGCCTGTTCAACCTCTCTTTTGTATCGTCTGAGATCCACAAAAAGATTGGAAAGCTGCCGCGGTCATCCCCCTCTTCAAAGGGGGAGACATTCTAGACCCAAACTGTTACAGACCTATATCCATCCTGCCCTACCTTTCTAAAATCTTTGAAAGCCAAGTTAACACACAGATCACCGAACATTTCGAATCCCAACGTACCTTCTCCGCTATGCAATCTGGTTTCCGAGCTGGTCATGGGTGCACCTCAGCCACGCTCAAGGTCCTAAACGATATACTGTGCAGTGTGCAGCCGTCTTCATCGACCTGGCCAAGGCTTTTGACTCTTGTCAATCACTGCATTAATAGCCTTGGTTTCTCAAATGACTGCCTCATCTGGTTCACCAACTACTTCTCTGATAGAGTTCAGTGTGTCAAATCAGAGGGCCAGTTGTCCGGGCCTCTGGCAGTCTCTATGGGGGTGCCACAGGGTTCAATTCTCGGGCCGACTCTTTTCTCTGTATATATCAATGATGTCGCTCTTGCTGCTGGTGATTCTCTGATCCACCTCTGCGCAGACACCATTCTGTATACATCTGGCCCTTCTTTGGACACTGTGTTAACAAACCTCCAAATGAGCTTCAATGCCATACAACACTCTGTACGTGGCCTGCAACTGCTTTTAAATGCTAGTAAAACTTAAACCGATTGCTGCCCACACCCGCCCACCCGACTAGCATCACTACTGTAAACTACTGTAAACTCTCCTTCCATACTCACATTAAGCATCTCCAATCCAAAATTAAATCTAGAATCGGCTTCCTATTTCGCAACAAAGCCTCATTCACTCATGCTGCCAAACATACCCTTGTAAAACTGACTATCCTGCCGATCCTTGACTTCGGCGATGTCATTTACAAAATAGCCTCCAACACTCTACTCAGACATCCAGTTTGCTATCACAGTGCCATCCATTTTGTCACCAAAGCCCCATATACTACCCACCACTGCGACCTGTATGCTCTCGTTGGCTGGCCCTCACTACATATTCGGCGCCAAACCCACTGGATCCAGGTCATCTATAAGTCTTTGCTAGGCAAAACCCTGCCTTATCTCAGCTCACTGGTCACCATAGCAGCACCCACCCGTAACACGTGCTCCAGCAGGTATATCTCACTGGCCATCCCCAAAGCCAACACCTGCTTTGGCCGCCTTTCCTTCCGGTTCTCTGCAGCCAATGACTGGAACAAATTGCAAAAATCACTGAAGCTGGAGACTTATATCTCCCTCTCTAACTTTAAGCATCGGCTGTCAGAGCAGCATACCGATCACTGTACCTGTACACAGCCAATCTGTAAATAGCACACCCAACTACCTCATCCCCATATTGTTATTTATCCTTTTGCTCCTTTGCACCCCAGTATCTCTACATGCACATCATCATCTACACATCTATCACTCCAGTGTTAATGCTAAATTGTAATTATTTCACCTCTATGGCCTATTTATTGCCTTACCTCTCTAATCTTCTACATTTGCACACACTGTATATAGATTTTTCTATTGTGTTATTGACTGTACGTTGTTTATGTGTAACTCTGTGTTATTGTTTGTGTCGCCAAGCTTTGCTTTATCTTGTCCAGGTCGCAGTTGTAAATGAGAACTTGTTCTCAACTGGCCTACCTGGTTAAATAAAGGTTAAATAAAAAATTAAATAATAATAAAAAGGACCTATAGCAGTCAGTCAATGTTCCCACTTCAGCAGAGACTGTAATCGCGGTAAACACTGTATATATCAACTCAAGCAAAGCTTTGGTGACACAGAGAGTCTTTTACCACAGCTAAAGCTGCTCCTCCATTCTCTACAAGCTCAAAATATCAACATGTTTTGCTGCCAGATGCATTTGCCAATAGGGTTCTCTCTCTCTCACACACACACACACACACACACACACACACACACACACACACACACACACACACACACACACACAGACACCCACACAACACAACCACATACGACAACAAAACAAACACACCTGGCTCCTGCTGCTGCCGTTAGGGTTGGCATCAACATCTTTCTCTAAACACTTCCTGTCAAATGAAGCTAAGCATGATGTTTCACAGGAAATGACTGTCACTTTCAGCTGCTGGAACCTTCTATAGGTCTTCAGGTTGCTAAGACTACTGTCCTGATACGTTATAGAACTTCCTTAGAGAACATGTATGATCAAGCAAGACCATCCAATGAAATGCAAGTACACAAATGCTGCTGTGCAGGGAATGGACCAGCACTGAAGCAGCAGCTGTCTTACTGAGGCACGGCTGGCATAGCGTGCACTTAAAAAATTTCATAAGACTAAACAAGCAAATACAAATCATGTTCCAATCCTTTCACCATGTTGACACCTCATTTACACATAGGATGAGACATGGTCTACCTTCATCACATGTTGACACCTCATTTACACATAGGATGAGACATGGTATAACTTCATCACCATGTTGACACCTCATTTACACATAGGATGAGACATGTCTACCTTCATCACCATGTTGACACCTCATTTACACATAGGATGAGACATGGTATAACTTATCACCATGATGCACCTCATTTACACATAGGATGAGACATGGTCTACTTCATCACCATGTTGACACCTCATTTACACATAGGATGAGACATGGTCTACCTTCATCACCATGATAACACCTCATTTACACATAGGATGAGACATGGTCTATCTTCATCACCATGTTGAACCTCATTTACACATAGGATGAGACATGGCTACCTTCATCACCATAATACACCTATTTACACATAGGATGAGACATGGTCTACCATGATGACACCTCATTTACACATAGGATGAGACATGGTCTATCTTCATCACCATGATGACACCTCATTTACACATAGGATGAGACATAGGTACTTCATCACATGTGACACCTCATTTACACATAGGATGAGACATAGGTTACCTTATCACCATGATACACCTCATTTACACATAGGATGAGACATAGTTACCTTCATCACCATGTTGACACCTCATTTACACATAGGATGAGACAATGGTCTACCTTCATCACCATGATAACCTCATTTACACATAGGATGAGACATGGTCTACCTTCATCACCATGATACACTCATTTACACATGGATGAGACATGGTCTACTTCATCACCATGATAACCTCATTTAACATAGGATGAGACATGGTCTACTTCATCACCATGATACACCTCATTTACACATAGGATGAGACATGGTCTACCTTCATCACCATGATAACACTCATTTACACATAGGATGAGACATGGTCTACCTTCATCACCATGATAACACCTCATTTACACATAGGATGAGACATGGTCTACCTTCATCACCATGATAACACCTCATTTACACATAGGATGAGACATGGTCTACCTTCATCACCATGATAACACCTATTTACACATAGGATGAGACATGGTCTACCTTCATCACCATGATACACCTCATTTACACATAGGATAGAACATGGTCTACCTTCATCACCATGATAACACCTCATTTACACATAGGATGAGACATGGTCTACCTTCATCACCATGATAACACTCATTTACACATAGGATGAGACATGGTCTACCTTCATCACCATGATAACACCTCATTTACATAGGATGAGACATGGTCTAACTTCATCACCATGATAAACACCTCATTTACACATAGGATGAGACATGGTCTACCTTCATCACCATGATAACACCTCATTTACACATAGGATGAGACATGGTCTACCGTGGTTGCTCCACTAAAAGTTTTGTGATTATGCTGCGGTACTTAGAGGTCATTTGTGGTTCAATACGGTACCCTGCGTCACCACTTCATTGCTCCAGACCACCACAAGGGGGAGTTAGAGCACTGATTATGCTTTTGGGTCCTACTGTGTCTCTACCTGACAATGAATGGGCGACATAAACCTAAATAGAAACTGATAATTGTGCACGACTTCGGTATTACTTACTAATAAAACTGTTGTTACACTAAGGTTTTTATWATTTTATTTTGTTAGGATTATTTTGGTCTTACTGTAGTACTGTAGCCTACTCCCGACCGTCACGTTGTACAGCGTCATATTTTCCGTTCCATCCTGACGGAAACCCAGAGGGTTTTAAGTTTTTTCTTGGAGGAAAAACACCATAATATTAATCAAATTAATTAATCAGGTACCAGTTAAAAGTTTGGACACCTACTCATTCCAGGGTTTTTCTTTATTTTTACTATTTTCTACATTGTAGAATAATAGTGAATACATCACAACTATGAAATAACACATATGGAATCAGTTAAGAACACATTCTTATTTACAAGGACAGCCTACTCCTTTCTCCCCATCTGGGAATTGAACTCCGGTCTCCCACGTGCCCGCATGACACAGGGATTCCTTGGCTAAATAGCCCAGCGCTTTAGCCTACTCCGGAACGTCACGTTGTACTGCGACATATTTTCCATTCCCTCATAACGGAAACCCAGAGGGTTTTTTGTTTTTCTTAGAGTAGAAACAACACAATATTAATCAAATTAATTAAGCAACATTTCTTAAAATCAGTCCCATATACTATGCTCTTACAAAAAAAAGTTTTAAATTCTCTAGTACAGCCACTATTGAAGGCTATCAAATGCTTCTCAAAGATGCCCTCTGGTGGTCAAACTAGCACTAACCAGCATTAATGGTACCAGTAGTTGGCACTTAAATAACGTGCCATAGAATTCTACGGCACTACGCAAGCTGTGCTGCAGTACCCCGCAACTTTTAAAGGACGAACCACTGTACCTTCATTACCATGATGACMYCTAATTTACACATATGGTGAGATATGGTCTACCTTCATTAGAGCGCTGCTCTCRCTGCCACTGTATSTATGTACAGTRCAGTGCCTTTGGAAAATATTCAGACCCCTTGACKTTTTCCACATTTTGTTAGGTTACAGTCTTATTCTAAAATGTTTTAAATTGTAATTTTTTTCTCATCAATCTACACACAATTTGTTATTTATTTAACCTTTATTTAACCAGGTAGGCTAGTTGAGAACAAGTTCTCATTTACAACTGCGACCCGGCCAAGATAAAGCAAAGCATTGCGACACAAACAACAACACAGAGTTACACATGAAATAAACAAGCGTACAGTCAATAACACATAGAAAAGTCTATATACAGTGCGTGCAAATGACGTAAGATTAGGGAGGTAAGGCAATAAATAGGCCATAGTAGCGAAGTAATTGCAATTTAGCAAATTAACACTGGAGTGATAGATGAGCAGATGGTGATGTGCAAGTAGAAATACTGGTGTGCAAAAGAGCAGAAAAGTAAATAAAAACAATATGGGGATGAGGTAGGTAGATTGGATGGGCTATTTACAGATGGGCTATGTACAGCTGCAGCGATCGGTTAGCTGCTCAGCTAGCTGACGTTTAAAGTTAGTGAGTGAAATATAAGTTCTCCCATCTCCACAGAGGAACTCTGGAGCTCTGTCAGAGTGACTATTGGGTTCTTGGTAACCTCCCTGACCAAGGCCCTTCTCCCCTGATTGCTCAGTTTGGCCGGGCGGTCAGCTCTAGGAAGAGTCTTGGTGGTTCCAAACTTCTTCCATTTAAGAAMGATGGAGGCCACTGTGTTCTTGGGGACGTTCAATGCTGCAGAAATGTTTTGTTGACCTTCCCCAGATCTGTGCCTCGACGCAATCCTGTCTCGGAGCTCTACGCGCAATTCCTTATTTACTGCTGCTCTTTAATGATTTGTTATTCTTATCTCTTACTTTTTTGGGGGTGTATTTTCTTAAAACTGTGTTGTTGGTTAAGGGCTTGTAAGTAAGCATTTCACTGTAAGGTTGTATTCGGCGCATGTGACAAATAAAATGTGATTTGATGATTGAATATGTATGTACTGTATTTTCAGGGCTGGCTGCCAAAGTCAATCGTCAATCAAGCGTTGCCTCGAGCGCAGTTGGATTTCACCCGGTGTCTGCGCAGACGGCTGGCCGACGGACCTACTCAGCGACACACAAACCACCATGCTCCCACAGTGTCTAGAGCCAGACAACCAGCGCACACACTCTCTGACACACACTAAGTGGAGTTGAGCGCCTGGGAGTAGAGACAGAGACAGAGAGAGACTTAGAGAGAGACTGAAGGGCCTGGCTGCCATTCACACACACAGAGAGAGACAGAACCGTCTGCAGGCTGGCTCTGGCCTTTCACTAGTAGCACCCAGACACCCAGAGGAGAGCCACCCACTGCTGTGAAGACATGCCAGGGTGCCCTCTCTTTCAGGGTGTGTGACACACACACATCTACACACACACACACTACACACATACACTAAATGCCGTAAAAGACAGGAAATTATTACCTACTTTAGCCATATTTTATTTTTGCCAAAACAGTAGTGTGTAGTTCCAGTAGTTAGCTACACTGCTACACGGTAAAACAGTAATGTGTAGTTACAGTAGTTATCTACACCGCTATATAGCAATATAATTAACTACTGAAAACACCACCAAGATTTGAATATAGTTCAACTACCAAGCTACTGCAAAATGTAGTTACATTACTAGTTGAATTACATGTAGTTCACTACTACCCAACACTGAGCACGCACGCACGCACGCACGCACACACGCACGCACGCACGCACGCACGCACGCACACACACACACACACACACACACACACGGGTCTGGCCGTCTGAGAGAACAAGCTGAGAGAATAATAGGAATTGATGAATAATATACTGTACCAGTATCCAGGCTGCATCACAACTGGCCGTGATTGGGAGTCCCATAGGGCGGCGTACAATTGGCCCAGCGCCGCCCGGGTTTGGCCGGTGTAGGCCGTCATTGTTGATAAGAATTTGTTCTTAACTAACTTGCCTAGTTAAATAAAGGTTAAATTTAAAAAAATACATATAATAATAAACCACACAAACCTCATGACTATGTATTTCTATGTCTTCTGTAAGTCTGCAACTGCCTGAAACACCTCCAAAAGAAATGCCTTTCAGTCTACTATCAGATGCAATATTAGTAGCTGACTGTACAGTATGATGTGGTGCATTCTGGAGAGGAAAATAAAATAACCTTAATGTCTTCAAATATTGTTTCCAGCAGAGTTTTTTCAAAAACACTCCTCTTTCTACATTTCCATTTCATAAATATAATGTTAATAAAGCACAGAGAAGAGGAGGAACTGGAACACTGCTGGGTTTCACGCTCAACAGTTTCCTGTGTATATCAAGAATGGTACCACACCCAAAGGCCATCCAGCTAACTTGAACACAACTGTGGAAGCATTGGAGTCAACTTGGGCCAGCATCCCTGTGGATTGCTTTTGACAACTTGTAGAGTCCATGCCCTGATGAATTGAGCCTGCTCTGAGGGCAAAAGGAGTGCAACTCATATTAGGAAGGTGTTCCTAATCAAATCAAATGTATTTATTAGCCTTCATACATCAGCTGATATCTCAAGTGCTGTACAGAAACCAGCCTAAAACCCCAAAGAGCAAGCAATGCAGGTGTAGAAGCACGGTGGCTAGGAAAAACTCCCTAGAAAGGCCAGAATCTAGGAAGAAACCTAGAGAGGAACCAGGCTTATGAGGGTGGCCAGTCCTCTCTGGCTGTGCCGGGTGGAGATTATAACAGAACATGGCAAGATGTTCAAATGTTCATAAATGACAACATGGTCAATAATAATAATCACAGTGGTTGTCGAAGGGTGCAACAGGTCAGCCACTCAGGAAGTAAATGTCAGTTGCTTTTCATAGCCGATCATTGAGAGTATCTCTACTGCTCCTGCCTGTCTCTAGAGAGTTGTAAACAGCCGAGATCTGGGACAGGTAGCACGGTCCGGTGAACAGGTCAGGGTTCCATAGCCGCAGACAGAACCGTTGAAACTGGAGCAGCAGCACGGCCAGGTGGACTGGGGACAGCAAGGAGTCACATGCAGGTAGTCCTGCAGCATGGTCCTAGGCTTAGGTCCCCGAGAGAAGAAAGAAAGGAGAATTAGAGAGAGCATACTTAAATTCACACAGGACACGGAGAAATCTCCAGATATAACAGACTGACCTAGCCCCGACACATAAAACTACTGCAGCAGAAATACTGGAGGCTGAAGACAGGAGAGGTCACGGAGACAACTGTTTGCCAGTCGCGATGATACCCCGGACAGGGCCCAACAGGAGGATATAACCGCACCCACTTTGCCAAAGCCCAGCCCCCACACCAACAGAGGGATATATCTTCAACACCAATTTACCATCCTGAAGACAAGGCCGAGTATAGCCACAAAGAATCTCCGCACGCACAACCAAAGGGGTGGGGCGCCAACCAAACAGGAAGACCACGTAGTGACTCAACCCACTCAAGTGAACGCCCTCCTCTAGGACGGCAATGGAAGAGCCACGAGTAAGAGCCAGTGACTCGGCCATGTAATAGGGTTAGAGGTAGAGTAATCCCCAGTGGAGGAGAGGGGACCGGCTGGCAGAGACTGCAAGGGCGGTTCGTTGCTCCAGTGCCTTTCCGTCACCTTCACATTCCTGGCCAGACTACACTCAATCATGGGACCTACTGAAGAGATGCGTCTCTCAGATGGATAGGCAGACATTTCCATAAAAATGGAAGCTCTATAGGAGAAAGCCAGCTGTTTTGTTAGATATTCTAGGGACAGTAAGCGAGCCCTGCGCTTCGTGACCGTAGCGTACGTGTAGGTATGTACGGCAGGACCAAATCAGAAAGATAGGTAGGAGTAAGCCATGTAATGCTTTGGTAGGTTAGCAGTAAAACCTTGAAATGAGCCAATTCCTTAAACAGGAAGCCAGTGTAGAGAGGCACTGGAGAAATATGATCACATTTTTTGGTTCTAGTCAGGATTCTAGCAGCCGTATTTAGCACTAACTGAAGTTTATTTAGTGCTTTATCCGGGTAGCCGGAAAGTAGAGCATTGCAGTAGTCTAACCTAGAAGTGACAAAAGCATGGATACATTTTTCTGCATCAATTTTGGACAGAAAATGTCTGATCTTTGCAATGTTACGCAGATGAAAAAAAGCTGTCCTTGAAACARTCTTGATATGTTCGTCAAAAGAGGGATCAGGGTCCAGAGTAACGCCGAGGTCCTTCACAGTTTTATTTGAGACGACTTTACAACCATCAAGATKAATTGTCAGATTCAACAGAAGATCTCTTTGTTTCTTGGGACCTAGAACAAGCATCTCTGTTTTGTCCGAGTTTAAAAGTAGAAAGTTTGCAGCCATCCACTTCCTTATGTCTGAAACACAGGCTTCCAGCGAGGGCAATTTTGGGGCTTCACCATGTTTCATTGAAATGTACAGCTGTGTGTCATCCGCATAGCAGTGAAGGTTAACATGTTTTCGAATGACATCCCCAAGAGGTAAAATATATAGTGAAAACAATAGTGGTCCTAAAACGGAACCTTGAGGAACTCCAACATTTACAGTTGACACAACTAAGTCCTARTGTTTGTACAGTCAGCGTATTTTGAGTTCTGATGGGGTACGACAGTKGAACTAAGCTAATGAGGCACAAGTTATATTCTTCARGAATCAATGGGTATACAGTGGGGAGAACAAGYATTTGATTTTTATGTCATGCAATAAAATGCAAATTAATTACTTAAAAATCATAYAATRTGATTTTCTGGATTTTTGTTTTAGATTCCGTCTCTCACAGTTGAAGTGTACCTATGATAAAAATTACAGACCTCTACAGACCTCTACATGCTTTGTAAGTAGGAAAACCTGCAAAATCAGCAGTGTATCTAATACTTGTTCTCCCCACTGTAGATTAGATACACTGTAGGTAGAGTGGTGATCTTTACATCATCAATATTTAGAAGTCTAAAAAGTGATGTATCAACTGCAGATTGTCCCTTTAAGATGTGGTCTGGGTATGAACTGAATCCTACTGTTAGCATAAAAAAAGGTTTGAACAATGGAAAAAGGATTTGATATTTGGTATTGTCCTAATCTTTTCCACCAGGTAATTGGCTCTCGACTCGGACCAAGATGATGCAAAAAAAGACCACAACTTTGACATTTTTCTTTCAGACGTTTTTTTTCTCCCTACTATTTAAAAATTTAATAAATATTAACATTTAAAGCTTTTCATTCATGTATATACAAKAACTATACAATACACATAATGATGTTATGAACTGCAAGACAGGAATGAGGTAATGCACAACTTGAAACTGCGTGACATCAGACCAACCACTCTGCAGACAGCATTCTCTCTACTTCTCGACTGACATCATTATACTTTACATTCTGTTGGCTGGCTGTTAGTTTCTTAGAGAATAATATGCTGCTGAAATGTACACTATATACAATATTAMTTGAAAAATATATCACTTACAAAAAAATATCAAGAATGGTTTTCTTTTTATCTTTTAAAGCATATGTGAGTTTTTCCACAAAGGTAATGTGCATGCTACAGTGGGGTTGGCTTTACAAACAGACTTGACCTGTTGACCTTTAGAYGACCTCTGAGGTCAATCTCTTGTAAATGGTTGTTTGGGAAGCACRTCAACAATAAGAGCACCAATGGGGAGAGGTTACAAAGCTCCCTGGAGGAAGTGACATCATCACCAAGACACTGCGACATCATCACCAATACATTGTGACATCATCTCCAAACTTGTGACCTCACCAATACTTGTGACATCATCACTTCAACTTGTGACAGCCCCCAAAGTTAAGGTTTTTGGGCGTGCCACACAATATCTTCACAATATTAAGTTCAATAAGTAGTTCTGATGCACTTTCAACATATGTTTGCACAACTGTACACAGATCAGGAAGTAATATGGTAGAAATGCAGTCGTCACATTGTTTAACATGTCTTGTAGTCATTTTAGTTCCAGCACCATTTTAKTTTCTTGTTTTTTATTCCATGTATTAACTGAAGCAGAGAGGGCTGAGTGATGCAGTGCAAATGCATAGAGATCACTCTGCTGGTTCGATGAGGTAACCATTACTGGTCTAAGTCCACTGGCTTGGATTAAAAAAAAAATGTTATGTTAATTTATTCTTGCAGCAATCGGTTGAGAGTCCAGTCCAGGATAATCCATCAGATGGTTGTAATAATGTTGTAACAATGTTGTAATAAAGTTGTCACATTGTCATATCGTAACCATTGCACATTGTACCGCGTAACACTCTAATGCTGTAACAACGTTGCAATAACGTTGAGCTGACAGAAGTCATGGTGGACCATATTACCGAGCAGCAAGTCCCAGGATAAGTCAGTGATCATGTCAGCACATGGGACAGGGTTCTGGTTGTTCTGGTTCTGTGAGCTGAGTCYGATCCTACATCCTCCCTTCTTGACCTGGCAGCAGCAASGCCAGCCACAGTTCCAGCAGGCCCGGGTTCAGGGCYRGGGCCGGCGGATTGGCCTAAAGAGCGGTTGTTTGGATTGCTGTGCTCTTTAGATGGCGATAAAGCAGGGTCTCCATTGGAGTCTGGAGCAGCGTTGGATCGGAGCCGGGGCCGGAGWGGCGGGCTGGGACCTGGAGGTAGAGAAGGGAGCCCRGGGACCGAGTCTCCATCCCCGACCCCAAAGGAAGKACCMTGGGGAACGACGGCACCCGCCGACGRTGAGGTGGTCAGGCCCTGAGCAGTGGAGCGAGGCCGTCTAGGGGTCTTAGTGGTTCGGGATGGGCTCTGGGTGGTGGTGGGGAGCGGGGWGTCTGATGGTAGGGTGGTRGAGGCGGTGGRGYTGGGCTGGGTAKAGGTCTCCTGGTCTGGGCCAGTCTCAGAGTCTGAGTYCGAGGATCCAACAGTCTTGTGGAGGTCTGGGGATGGAGAGAAGAGGGTRGTRAAGCCYTCCTTCTTGTTGCAGGACTCACAGCACAGCTTGTTGTAGCCAGGAATGGAGCAGTAACGGGCTAGGACCTCCATCTGGCAGAATATAGACTTGTCTCCAAGACATGGCTCATCTGTGGGGCGAGAGCAGAGTCAGAGTCAGACACATTACTGCTCTTTCCTCATACAGTAGTGACATTAATCCGACACCTGGCAACCCAAAACCTGGCAACCCAACACCTGACAACCCAACACCTGGCAACCCAAGACCTTGCAACCCAACACCTGACAACCCAAAACCTGGCAACCCAACACCTGGCAACCCAACACCTGGCAACCTCTTCAACTATATCCCGTTCCGCTGGCATGCACTGAAAACGTGTGGCTTTCTCCTGGCTTTTCTTTTGCAAAATAACTAGGAATGAACTGAGTTATTTTCTAATAAATGTGTATTACATATAACATCACATTAAGCTGTGGGCTGGTCACTGTATTAAAAAAGAACAATAGCAGGTCTATTTCTCTCCAGTAGCTGGCCTATTCTGTCCATTCATAATTCACCTGTGGGAACATGGCGCTTCTCAACACCCATGAATGATAAGATGCCGTCTGCTCTCTTTTAAGGTCTTTACTACTGAATAGTGTCTGATCCAGGTGCGTAGGAGTCAAAATAACAATACTGGAAGAGATGGCGACCCGCACACTGTCTAGAAAAAATGAATACATCCAAAACCGAGGCTTGAATGTAAAATAAAGATGTTTSTTRAAACACCCGACAACAGAAMGAGTTGACCAATACTATCCAAGAGATTGTTAGCTACGTCTGCCTTCGACTTGCAATTAAAACCCATAAATTAATCTCTTGCACTGCTCGTTTCTAAAARTGGATACCTACTCTACTGAAGTGGAAAGTTTGGAGTCAGTGGCCAATGTGACGGAGGAGCGACTCCATGACCTGGATGGAGAACGACCAATGCCTGGGTTTCACTGTGGGACCTGTTTTTATGGTCTCATTAACACTAAAGATAACAATTACATCATTAATAATATATATATACACACTACCATTCAAATGTTTGGGGTCACTTAGAAATGTCCTTGTTTTTGAAAGAGAAACACATTTTTTTGTCCATTAAAATAACATCAAATTGATCAGAAATACAGTGTAGACATTGTTAATGTTGCAAATGACTATTGTAGCTGGAAACGGCTGATTTTTAATGGAATATCTACATAGGCGTACGGAGGCCYATTATCAGCAACCATCACTCCTGTGTTCCAATGGCACGTTGTATTAGCTAATCCAAGTTTATCATTTTAAAAGGCTAATTGATCATTACAAAACCCTTTTGCAATTATGTTAGCGCAGCTGAAAACTGTTGTTCTAATTAAAGAAGGAATAAAACTGGCCTTCTATCTTTGATAAACACAGATATTAAACTGTTTTCCAAAATGTTGACATCCGGTCTCGAGACTTACTTACCCAAATTGATCCACACAGACATAACAATGGGAAGTAGGGGTACTGAGGGTGCTGCAGCACCCCCTGCAAAACCAGAATTTAATAAAAATATATATTTCACAAAAGTAGTGCACCTGGCCTTTACTAGTCCTCTATTAGCGGACTGATGTAGCATCTGAGGCGCGGGCAAATTAATTTTTTCAACACCTCCCCAGTCGACAAAATAATTCTACTTATGGAATCTCAATCGTTTTCCATTTTAAATATTTGGTAGTAGATATACACGGAGTGTAGAAATCATTAGGAACACCTTCCTAATATTGAGTTGCACCCCTTTTGCCCTCAGAACAGCCTCATTTCGCCGGGGTATGGAATCTACAAGGTGTCAAAAGCGTTCCACAGGGATGCTCTCCAATGTTGTGTCAAGTTAACTGGATGTCCTTTGGCTGGATRTCCTTTGGGTGGTGGACCATTCTTGATACATACAAGAAACTGTTCAGCATGAATAAACCCAGCAGCATTGCAGTTATTGACACACTCAAACCAGTGTGCCTGGCACCTAYTACCATACCCCTTTCAAAGGCACTATAATCTTGTGTCTTGTCCATTCTCCCTCTGAATGGCACACAATCCATGTCACAAGGCTTACAAATCCTTCTTTAACCTGTCTCCTCCCCTTCATCTACACTGATTGAAGTGATTTAACAGGTGACATCAAAAAGGGATTATAGCTTTCACCTGGATTCACCTAGTCAGTCTATTTTATTTATACATTTTTTATTTAACCTTTATTTAACTAGGCAAGTCCGTTAAGAACACATTCTCATTTACAATGAAGTCCTACCAAAATGCAAAAGTCTTTGTCATGGAAAGAGCAGGTGTTCCTAATGGTTTTTATACTCAGTGTAGCTCCTTCTTTAAATAAAACTATTGCCAGAAACTAACAGAATGCTCAAATCAAATCAATCCAACCTCAGTAGATGGAATATCTCAGTTGCGGCTGGATTTCTGTAGTTCAATGCTTCCTATGGCTCTGGCTATTGGGCAGAAAGTCATAGTGCGGCTTCAGAATGTATACGGCAAGGTGAACGATGCCAGATCAAATGAACACATTTACAAAGAGGGAAAGTTGTAGGAGGACTATCCGTACCAAACAGTAAGTTGTATTTCCAGTCTCTAGCATTTCGCCCCATCCTCAAGTGGTTTAGACATGATTATTCTGCCCCCTGGTTCCTATTGGCCTRGAAGAGGTGGTCTCCACTGATATATCCCTTACACAATGTAAACTATGCTTTAATCCTATTATTGCTCACACAATTTCTATTTGAAAAACAATGTAACTGGGAATCAAAACGACATGTCCATACTCCCAATACTCCCAATATTTCACAATAATGGCTTGTGATCTGGAGGACAGCCTTTAGCATCCCCTCAATGGTCCAAATGTGGAATCCGTATCCTTACTGATATCATGGACATGAATGGTTTAAGAACATTCCAAGGAAACATGTTTCTATATTTACAACTTAAGTCAGCTATGCTGGCCTATGGAGTCCTTTGGGAAACCCAGCTACTGAAACCTCCAATGATGGGATTTATAAATAAGTTATCTGGGCTCCTGAAAGGAGTGCACTATAATATATAAACAACTTTTGGAAAGCTCATATTCTGAGCTAGCCATTAAAAAAGTATGGTCTACAGATCTACTTGAATCTGAACAACCCTTTAACTCGAACAGAATATGGAAAAAAATATGACCTTGGCATTCTGTAATCCGAACCACCAGTTGGTGGTACATTTGAAGTTTGAAGTTGACTGTAGTTTGAAGTTTGTTCATTGACTGTATTTAACACCAAGGAAACATTTTACGATGATATTGGCCCCAATGCGCAACTGTTCACTGTGTCCCCTAAATCAGGTAGGCACATTCTTTCATATGATGTGGGTGTGCTCTGCAGATAAATGCCTTTTTTCCCCCCCTGAAGTGCATGCATTTAAATATTCAATGCTTTCCTTTAATTATGTTACTTAACGATGATAGCCCCTCGAATCTCTCAATCAATCAGAGAAGATCACTGCTGGAAGGCAGCACTGCAGCTGAAAGATGATTGGCTCTAAGATGGCGACCACCTCACTCTCTCCCATTCAACCATTGGATACAGYTACTATTAGAAGTTAAAACACTAGAATGATCCACAACAAGAAGGAATGCTGCTAGTCAAGGAACAATTGAGGATGAGGGCGGGTGGATGGGGACTGGGTTATCTTTGTATGCATTTATTTGATTGTTTTTGTACTTGTAACCTCCCCCTGAAAAAAATGAAAAAAAGACAAAACTGAATAATAAGTTGGTCACAAAAGAAAAGAGATTTGGTTCTCTTGGCGTAACGCCTAAGGTTATGGGWTGAGTCCCAGTCAGGGCTATTCCCCGAAGTCGCCATATACTGTACCTCAAACATATTTCTCAGACATACTCTTTAGTATCAGATGTTTAAAACGGTAAGCCGCTAAGAATGGTTTTAAACGGAAGCGCTAAGAATCCATAAAATCCAATAGAAGAATAGAATAGACTAGAATCCAATAGAAGAATAGAATAGACTAGAATCCAATAAATCCAATAGAAGAATAGAATAGACTAGAATCCAATAGAAGAATAGAATAGACTAGAATCCAATAAAATCCAATAAGAATAGAATAGAATCAATAGAAGAATATTAATCCAATAAAATCCAATAGAAAGAATAGAATAGAATCCAATAGAAGATAGAATCCAATAAATCCAATAGAAGAATAGAATAGAATCCAATAGAAGAATAGGAGAGACTAGAATCCAATAAAATCCAATGAAGAGATAGAATAGAATCCAATAGAAGATAGGATAGACTAAGATCCAATAAAATCCAATAGAAGAATAGAATAGACTAGAATCTAATAAAATCCAATAGAAGAATCCCATGCTCACTTACTGGAGGAGTTTGTGACAGGATTCTCAGGAACAATCTGATGTACACCCTCCGTCTTTGTCGTTGAAATCTCCATCGCTTCTTTAGTGAACGGGGGCAGCGATGACTGTCCTGTTTTTACCAGAGGATGAGAGACGGCAAGCTTTACAGATTAGGCCATTCCAAAACTTCAAATGTGTTGCTTTTTAGCAATTTTCATGTAACACACACACACCAAAAGGACATCAGTAACCAACAACAACAACAAACACAAACCACAGGAAGCAGTAGCCTATGTCCTCATTTGACATAAACATGGTCTCACACAAAACCACAATGCATCATCTGTCCGAACTCCCCAGGTAACAGAGCTCTTTAAGAACCTATCCTCTCCTCTCCTGCTCCCCAGGTAATCAGACCTCTTTAAGAACCCCTGTTCCTCTCCTGTCTCCCCAGGTAATCAGAGCTCTTTAAGACCTCATCCTCTCCTCTCCTGTCTCCCCAGTAATCAGAGCTCTTTAAAAACCCCCTCCTCTCCTTCTCCTGTCTCCCCAGGTAATCAGAGCTCTTTAAGAACCCCCTCTCCTCTCCTGTCTCCCCAGGTAATCAGAGCTCTTTAAGAAACCCTCTCCTCTCCTGTCTCCCAGGTAATCAGAGCTCTTTAAGAACCCCCCTCTCCTCTCCTGTCTCCCCAGGTAATCAGAGCCTTAAGAACCCCTCCTCTCCTGTCCTGTCTCCCCAGGTATCAGAGCTCTTTAAGAACCCCCCTCTCCTCTCCTGTCTCCCCAGGTAACCAGAGCTCTTTAAGAACCCCCCTCTCCTCTCCTTCTCCCCAGGTAATCAGAGCTCTTAAGAAACCCCTCCTCTCCTCTCCTGTCTCCCCAGGTAATAGAGCTCTTTAAGAACCCTGTTCCCTCCTTCCTGTCTCCCAGGTAATCAGAGCTCTTTAAGAACCCTGTTCCTCTCCTCTCCTGCTCCCCAGGTAATCAGAGCTCTTTAAGAACCCCCCTCTCCTCTCCTGTCTCCCCAGTAATCAGAGCTCTTTAAGTACCCCCTCTCTCTCCTGTCTCCCCAGGTAATCAGAGCTCTTTAAGAACCCCCCTCTCCTCTCCTGTCTCCCCAGGTAATCAGAGCTCTTTAAGAACCCCCCCTCTCCTCTCCTGTCTCCCCAGGTAACCAGAGCTCTTTAAGAACCCCGCCCTCTCCTCTCTGTCTCCCCAGGTAATCAGAGCTCTTTAAGAACCCCTCCTCTCCTCTCCTGTCTCCCAGGTAATCAGAGCTCTTGAAAAGCCCCTCTTCCTCTCCTGTCTCCCCCAGGTAACCAGAGCTCTTTAAGAACCCCCCTCTCCTGTCTCCCCAGGTAATCAGAGCTCTTAAGAAACCCCCCTCTCCTCTCCTGTCTCCCCAGGTAATCAGAAGCTCTTTAAAACCCCTCCTCTCCTCTCCTGTCTCCCCAGGTAATCAGAGCTCTTTAAGAAACCCCCCCCCTCTCCTCTCCTGTCTCCCCAGGTAACCAGAGCTCTTTAAGCCCCCTCTCCTCTCCTGTCCCCCAGGTAATCAGAGCTCTTTAAGAACCCCTCCTCTCCTCTTCCTGTCTCCCCAGGTAATTAGAGCTCTTTAAGAACCCTGTCCTCTCTCTCCGTGCTCCCAGGTAATCAGAGCTCTTTAAGAACCCCTGTTCCTCTCCTCTCCTGTCTCCCCAGGTAATCAGAGCTCTTTAAGAACCCCCTCCTCTCCTCTCCTGTCTTCCCAGGTAGCAGAGCCTTTAAGAACCCCCCCCCCCCCTCTCCTCTCCTGTCTCCCCAGGTAACCAGAGCTCTTTAAGAACCTCCCCTTCCTCCTCCTGTTTCCCCAGGTAACAGAGCTCTTAAGAACCTCCTCCTCTCCTGTCTCCCCAGGTAACAGAGCTCTTTAAGAACCCCCTCCCTCCTCTCCTGTTCCCCAGGTAAACCAGAGCTCTTTAAGAACCCCCCTCTCCTCTCCTGCTCCCCAGTAATCAGAGCTCTTTAAGAACCCCCCTCTCCTCTCCTGTTCTCCCCAGGTAACCAGAGCTCTTTAAGAACCCCCCTCTCCTGTCTCCCAGGTAATCAGAGCCTTTTAGAACCCCCCTCTCCTCCTGTCTCCCAGGTAATCAGAGCTCTTTAAAACCCCTCCTCTCCTCTCCTGTCTCCCCAGGTAATCAGAGCTCTTTAAGAACCCCCCCCTCTCCTCTCCTGTCTCCCCAGTAACCAGAGCTCAAGAACCCCCCCTCTCCTCTCTGTCTCCCCAGGTAATCAGAGCTCTTTAAGAACCCCTCCTCTCCTCTCCTGTCTCCCCAGGTAATTAGAGCTCTTTAAGAACCCCTGTTCCTCTCCTCTCCGTCTCCCCAGGTAATCAGAGCTCTTTAAGAACCCCTGTCCTCTCCTCTCCTGTCTTCCCCAGTAATCAGAGCTCTTTAAGAACCCCCTCCTCTCCTCTCCTGTCTCCCCAGTAATCAGAGCTCTTTAAGTACCCCCCTCTCCTCTCCTGTCTCCCCAGTAATCAGAGCTCTTTAAAGAACCCCCTCCTCTCCTCTCTGTCTCCCCAGGTAATCAGAGCTCTTTAAGAACCCCTCCTCTCCTCTCCTGTCTCCCCAGGTAATCAGAGCTCTTTAAGAACCCCCCCTCTCCTCTCCTGTCTCCCCAGGTAATCAAGCTCTTTAAGAACCCCCCCTCTCCTCTCCTGTCTCCCCAGGTAACCAGAGCTCTTTAAGAACCTCCCCTCTCCTCTCCTGTTTCCCAGGTAACCAGAGCTCTTTAAGAACCTCCTCCCTCTCTGTCTCCCCAGGTAACCAGAGCTCTTTAAGAACCCCCTCCTCTCCTCTCCTGTCTCCCCAGGTAACCAGAACTCTTTAAGAACCTCCCCCCCCTCTCCTCTCCTCTCCTGTCTCCCCAGGTAATCAGAGCTATTAAAACCCCCCCTCTCCTCTCCTGTCTCCCCAGTAACCAGAGCTCTTTAAAACCCCTCTCCTCTCCTGTCTCCCCAGGTAATCAGAGCTCTATAAGAACCCCACCTCTCCTCTCCTGTCTCCCCAGGTAATCAAGCTCTATAAGAAACCCCTCCTCTCCTCCCTGTCTCCCCAGGTAATCAGAGCTCTTTAAGAACCCCTCCTCTCCTCTCCTAAATGTCTCCCCAGGTAATCAAGACTCTTTAAGAACCCCTCCTCTCCTCTCCTGTCTCCCCGTAATCAGAGCTCTTTAAGAACCCCTCCTCTCCTCTCCTGTCTCCCCAGGTAATCAGAGCTCTAGAAGAACCCCTCCTCTCCTCTCCTGTCTCCCCAGGTAATCAGAGCTCTTTAAGAACCCCCCCTCTCCTCTCCTGTCTCCCCAGGTAACCAGACTCTTTAAGAACCCTGTTCCTCTCCTAAATGTCACCCATTATGTTTGGACAACTCTCATCCTCCTTTCTAATACTTCATAAAGAGGGGGTCCCCCTAAATGTGTTTCACCCCCTGGAAGTCCCTCCTCAGAAAACAGAACTGGGTACAAAGCTCAATTCCCCCCCATCCCCCAGGTGTTATGGAGGAGAAGGGTCCATTTATAGGCTTTCCCAACTGTTCAGATGCAGGTATAGACACAGATACAGGCAGGCAGGCAGGCAGGCACACACACACACACACACACACACACACACACACACACACACACACACACACCACACACACACACACACACACACACACACACACACACACACACACACACACACACAACACACACACACACACACAACAATTAAGTGATACAGAGGGTCTCCTGAAGCACTTATGAGACAGCAGGAGAAACAGTTATTACACATCATTGAACTTCTATCTGTGTGTGTGTTTCTGTGATTGTGTGTGTTAGCATGCATGTGTGTGTGTATGTACTCTACCTGGACACGGGCTCAGTTTACAGATGAGGACAGTTTCAGGCTTGTCTCCCTCACACTGGCCGATGGTGTTGTCTGTGGCTCTACACACAACCTGTCTCTGTCGAATCCCCTCTCCACAGCTTACTGAACACTGTGGAGCCCACACAGAGAGACACAGAGAGACAGCGGGTCAGACAACCTGTCTCTGTCGAATCCCCTCTCCACAGCTTACTGAACACTGTGGTGGCCAGACAGAGAGACAGCGTGTCAGACGAGAATCAAAGCAGCTGGCCCTTCACAGTTCTTAGAAACAACACTGAAATCCCTAGAACAGTTAGCTAGCACAAAATAGTACTCTGCTAGAGGGTCTGGATACGCTAACCATCCTCTTCACACCCTTCAGTGTGTGGTGACTGGACAATGTTCCATACCAGGGTTGAGCTTCATTACAATTCAATTCAGTCAATTTCACAAAGAAAACTACAATTCTATTTTAGTGAACAGAAATTCCAATTCCATCATGGATTGAATTGAAATTGAGTTGACCCCAACTCTGATAAGTAGTACTGTCTGAACTGAAGGCTCTGTGGCGGAGCTCCATGCTGGGACCCACCTGTGACTGGGCCCTTGTCTAGAGTATGCTCAGTGGCGGAGCTCCATGACCAGGCCCGTCTATACTGAATGCTCTGTGGTGGAGCTCCATGCTGGGACCCACCTGTGACCAGGCCCTTGTCTAGAGTATGCTCAGTGGCGGAGCTCCATGACCAGACCAGGCCCCTGTCTGTACTATAGGATCTGTGGCGGAGCTCCATGCTGGGACCCACCTGTGACCAGGCCCTTGCCTCAGAGCACACTGTTCACTAGACAGAGCTCCATGGTGGGACCAAAGATGTGTAAAACCCTAGGTGACTGACAGGGGGCGCTGTATTGAAGCCACCGCACAGCCATCTTGGTAGTCCTCCTCCAGTGTAGAAAAKATGTTGGAAGCTATAGAACTGCATGTATTCATGTCTACATTCGTTGTTGACACGTTTATTCTATTACAGACACCGTAACGCAGACTTTATAATTATTTAATGTGAGCTAAACATATAATTTTTTAAACATGCAAAGATATATTAAACAATTTTCCTTAAAGTACTAATGTTATTGGCCCCTCTACAACAGAATATACTTAAATACATGTAATTTTGTCCTTGAAACATTTCATTGAAATACTGTAGAATTCCATGTATTCCTATGGTGGACTGCTCCTACTGGGTGGTGTTAAGGCCAACCGGTGGCTTCAGCAACCCAGGGTTTATATACGGCATTGGCTGGGACCCACCTGTGTCCAGGCCCCTTGTCTAGAGGATGCTCTGTGGTGAAGCTCTATGCTGGGACCCACCTGGGACCAGGCCCCTGTCTAGAGTATACTCTATGCTGGGACCCACCTGTGTCCAGGCCCCTGTCTAGACTAAACTCTATGCTGGGACCCACCTGTGTCCAGGCCCCCTGTCTAGAGTAAACTCTATGTCTGGGGACCACTGTGTGCAGGCCTGTCTAAGAGGACTTGGCTCTATGCTGGGACCCACCTGTGTCAGGCCCCTGTCTAGAGAAACTCTATGCTGGGAACACCGTGTCCAGGCCCTTGTATAGAGTAAACTCTATGCTGGGACCACGTGTCCAGGCCCTGTTCTAGAGGAAACTCTATCTGGGACCCACCTGTGTCGGCCCTGTCTAGAGAAACTCTATGCTGGGACCCACCTGTGTCCCAGACCCGTCTAGAGTAACCTGATGGTGAAGGCTCTATGCTGGGACCCACGTTGGTGCACGGACTGTCTAGAGAGACTGCTATGGGCTGGGAGCCCACCTGTGTCCAGGCCTTGTCTAGAGAAACTCTATGCTGGGAGCCACCTGTGTTCAGGCCCCTGTCTAGAGGAAACTCTATGCTGGGACCGCACTGTGTCAGGCCCCTGTCTAGAGGAAACTCTATGCTGGGACCCCTGTGTCCAGGCCCTTGTCTAGAGGAAGACTCTATGCTGGGACCCACCTGTGACCAGACCCCTGTCTAGAGTATACTCTGTGGTGAAGCTCTATGCTGGGACCCCCTGTGACTAGGCCCCTGTCTATAGTAAACATCGTATGCTGGGACACACTCTGTTCCAGGCCCGCTACTGCTGCTGTACCAGACCCTGTCTAGAGTATACTCTGGGGTGAAGCTCTATGCTGGACCCACCTGTGTCCAGGCCCCTTGTCTAGAGTATAACTCTATGCTGGGACCCACACTGTGACCAGGCTTCTTGTCTAGAGGAAACTTATGCTGGCCCCCTGTGACAGCGTGCTATAGCCCAGCTGTGTCAGGCCCTTCTATAGTAACTCTGTGGTGGAGCTCACTTGGGACCCTGTGACAGGCCCTGTCTAGAGGATGCTCTGTGGTGAGCTCTATGCTGGGACCCACCTGTGACGAGGCCCTGTCCCTCACTGCGCAGGGCAGGCAGAGGGGTTACAGACCTTCCTGGTTCAGGCTTGTCCTCTGTACAGTAATTAGTGTGGACCGTCCGGTTGGTGCGTTGGTGGAAGGGCCTGCATACACTGAACAACCCTGGACTGGTAGCCAATCTTCCCACACGTCTTACTGCACGGGTTCCACTCCTCCACCAACAACCTGGGAGAGGAGGGAGGGAGAGGAGGATTGGGGACAGACAGAATAAGAAGGGGGGGGGGGCAGGACAGAATAAGAAGGGGGGGCAGACAGAATAAGAGAGGGGGGGGAAGACAGAATAAGAGAGGGGGAGGATGGCAGACAGAATAGAGGGAGAGAATAAGAGAGGGGGGCAACAGAATAAGAGAGGGGGGGGCAGACAGAAGTAGGAGAGGGGGGGCATACAGAATAAGAGAGTGGGGGGAAGCAGAATAAGAGATGGGGGGCAGACAGAATAAGAGAGGGGGGGGGCAGACAAGAACACGAGAGGGGGGGGGGGCAGACAGAATACGAGAGGGGGGGGCAGACAGAAAAAGCGAGGGGGGGCAGACAGAAAAAGAGGGGGGGGGCAGACAGAAAAAGAGAGGGGGGCAGCAGAAAAGAGGGGGGGTTAGACGAAAAGAGAGAAGGGGGGCAGACAGAAAAAGGAGGGGGGCAGACAGAAAAAGAGAGGGGGGGCAGACAGAAAAGAGAGGGGGGGCAGACAGAAAGAGAGGGGGGGTGCAGACAGAAAAAGAGAGGGGGGGGGCAGACAGAAAAAGAGAGGGGGGGGCAGACAGAAAAGAGAGACAGAAAAGAGAGGGGGGGGCAGACGAAAAAGAGAGAAGGGGGGGGGCAGACCTCAGTCAGACCTCTTACTTACTTACCTTTCATTTTTTTTTTTTTTTTTTTTTTTTTTTT
>NW_019945556.1:22283-31783 GCF_002910315.2 Salvelinus sp. IW2-2015 | reverse complement strand
CAGGTCTGCAGGCCAATAACACCAAAACTCACAGCAGGTTGCCAGGATAGGAACAATAGCACCAACCCACACAGGATACTTTAGCCAGGCCAGGCACAAATGACCACAGCAACCACCAAGCCCCCAAAACCCATGATTGACAGGTGAACCAGCAGGGACCTCTTCCTGTAGCAGGTGACGATTCAGGAATTCAATCCTGGCTCCTCAAGACGCTCCGCTCACACAAACCACACCCCCACCCCCCCCCACACACACAGAGATCCATCTTGGTCTGAAAGAGCCCCCCCCCCCCAATACACACACCTCCCCCACAGGGTTTAGAGCACTGCGACCAGCTCTTCAGGGCCCACTCGTAGGTATCCAGCTCGGCCAGGAGAACGTTGTTATTGGTGATGACCGGCAGCAGGTCCTCATGGATAATGTACTTATATGTCAGACTGATCTTAGTGTCCTCCTCCTGTGGAATGACCTAGAAGAGGACAGGGAGAAAGAGGACACGATGACAGAGAGAGAGAGACAGGGAGAAAGAGGACACGATGACAGAGAGAGAGAGACAGGGAGAAAGAGAGCGAGAGAAGAGAGAGAGAAAGACAGAGAGAGAGTCAGGGAGAAAGAGAGCGAGAGAGAAAGAGAGCGAGATAAAGATAAACAATTGATTCCCATTCAAAATCCTATTTTCCCTAATCCTAACCCTTAACCTAAACCCCGAAATAGCCTTTTTCCTTGTGGGGACAGGCGAAATGTCCCCACTTGTCCAAACTGTCCTTGTTTTACTATCTTTGTAAGGACTTCTGGTCCCCACAAAGATAGTAAAATCAAAATCACACACACACCCACACAGTGGACAATAGTGCTGAGCAATTAACCAACATTTCATAATTTTCTATTATTAAACAACTGTTCCATTATTTGTGAACCCAACGCACATTTCCTCTAGAGGGAAATCAAATCATTCACAAGAGAAATCAACTCAAGAACTAAGTGGGACGATGGGCTGAAGGGAGATGATGTTTTTCATTAAGCAAATATTCAAACGTGGTAATTAACTACAATGACCATAATCCATTGCGGCAGTTTTTCCCCCAGTTTAGGCAGAGATACATACACTTTTACGCCTGCTACGTTTGGTTAGATACACACAGACCGCATGAGAGAGTAATGTACACAAAATTGGGTTTAGCCTGTTTTGGGTAAAATGAGAATTGAGGAGATGCACACCTGCATCCCAACTGACACTTGTACATATTTCAAAATGCAGCCTGTATATGTGTGTGTGTGCGCGTGTCTGGGTGTGTATATGTGTGTGTGTGTGTGTGTGTGTGTATATATATGTGTGTGTGCTCGTGTCTGGATGTGTGTGTGTGTGTGTGTGCACGTATGTGTGCACGTGTGTGTGTGCACGTGTCTGGGTGTGTGTGTGCGTGCGAGTGTGCACGTGTCTGAGTGCGTGTGTGCATCTTACTAGATCCATCAGTTTCGTCTTCTTACCAGAACAACGATGCCCTCGTGAAGGGGGCCGATTGTTTTCAGGGTTTCTTTCTCGCCGCTTCCRAAGGCGTACTCCCACTCCAAACCGCTCTCGATGAAGGTTCTGGACTTGGCATCTTCACTTTTAGCGTTCAATATGAAGCTGCCTGTGACTTGATTCTTAACAGCTGTGAAACACAAAGAAAACCATCTGATTCACAATGTGTTTCATCCGTTGGATAGTCTGACAGGACCAGCACAGCAGAAACAGGCCATACAGAGGGGGGTGACCAACTGTTCCAACCTGTGTATGTGTGTGTGTATGTGTGTGTGTGTGTGCGTGTGTGTGTGTATGTGTGTGCATGTGCTTGTGTGTGTGTACGTCTGTGTGTGTGTGTGTATGTGTGTGCGTGTGTGTGTGTATGTGTGTGCGTGTGCTTGTGTGTGTGTGTGTGCACGTCTGTGTGTGTGTGTGGACGTGTTTAACTATTCTTGTGGGGACCAGAAGTCCCTACAAGAATAGTAAACAAAGTAAAAATTGACCAACTGGGGACATTTTGTTAGTCCCCACAAGGTCAAATGCTATTTCTAGGGGGTTTAGGGTTAAGGTTAGAATTAGTGTTAGGGTTAGAATTAAGTTAAATATTAAGGTTAGGAGCTAGGGTTAGTTGTAGGGTTAGGGTTAGGAGCTAGGGTTAGGTTTAGGGTTAGGATAAAGTTTAGGTTTTTGGGTTAGGGTTAGGGTTAAGGTTAGGGTTAGGGTTAGGGTAAGAGTACGGGTTAGGATTAGGGTTAGGTTTAGGGTTAGGGGTTAGGGAAAATAGGATTTTGAATGGGACTGAATTGTATGTCCCCACAAGGTTAGCTGTACAAGACTGTGTGTGTGTGCATGTGTATGTGTGCGTGTGCGTGTGCGCGCGTGTGTGTTCAACTAGAATTCCATGACAATCGTCTTCCATTGGAAGCACAACTAGGCTACACACCGTTGCATTCAACTCAAGTAAACTCTAAACGTTTCTATAACAGCAATGACATTCAAATTCTTACTGAGAGAGCGGAGCAACGATAGAAGTTGGCAGCCGTTATATGACATTGTGTCAGGGCTGCATAGAAGGTTCAATCTGCGATAGCTACTGTTGTTCAGTGTTCATTTCAAATAGAGATCTATATGTGTGGTATATGTCATTGAAATTCAAATGACAGATTTTTTAACACACACACACACACGTCTGGACCTTGACGCACATCTGAGGTTGGAGATGTAATGTATTTTACAGGTGTGTCTCAGCAGTACTCTCCTCACATAGGACCTGATTCCCAGCTGAGATGAACACTCCCCTCACATAGAACCTGATTCCCAGCTGAGATGAACACTCCCCTCACATGTTCATATTGTCTTGGTTGTGCTGTAGAACTGCTGACGATTTCCATATGTGTTCTTGTTGTCGCTGTATGGCTGAGCTGGAAGATAGTTTGATATTCGACGCGCACAATCGTTATATAGCGCAGTAATGTAGACTTCCTCCACAATGTGTATACTGAGCGCTTTCGTTACAGCAGTATAAAACCTTGTGGATGAATTGCGAACGTCGACTGTGAGGCACGACCTAATTGTTCAAGCTCAGTGGCAGACTCACTAAGTCCCCACAGGCAATGTTCACAACATCTAGTGGAAAGCCTTCCCAGAAGAAGTGGAGGCTGTTTTGCGCAAAGGGGGGGAACCGACTCCCATATAATGCCCATGATTAGGATGAGAATGTTCAACAAGCTTTCTGGGCCAAGTAAGTGTACTTTACAGTAGGCGACACTCCGCAAGATCATTGACCTGCAGAACGACCCCCCCCACACCCACAATTCCTGATTTCGTCGCAGGCATGACTGCAGAACATTTGACTGTCACCAAAATTAGCCTGTAGAGTTTTAGCCCATGTTTCGTAATGCCGCCCTCCGTAGAGTCTCAGCCTGTTCGTAATGTCGCCAGCCGTAGAGTGGTCAAGCTGTTCGTAATGCTCTCCAGCCGTAGAGTTTCAGCCTGTTCGTAATGCTCACCAGCCGTAAGCTCATCAACTGTTTTTCCGTAAATTTTTGCTCGCGCCAACCGTAGAGTCTTCAGGCCTGTTCGTATGCTCAACCACCGTAGAGTTTTAGCCTGTTGTCATGCTCGTCGTCGTAGAGTCCTCAGCCTGTTCGTTAATGCTCGCCAGCCATAGAGAGTTTTAGCCTGTTCGTAATGCTCGTCAGTCGTAGAGTCTCGCCTGTTCGTAATGCTCGCCAGCCGTAGAGTCCTCAGCCTGTTCGTAATGCTTCAGCTCAGCCGTAGAGTTTTAGCTGTTCGTAATGCTCTCCAGCCGTAGAGTTTTAGCCTGTTCGTAATGCTCTCCAGCCGTTAGAGTTTCAGCTGTTCGTAATGCTCACCAGCCGTAGAGTTTCAGCCTGTTCGTATGCTCTCCAGCCGTAGAGTTTCACCTGTTCGTAATGCTCTCCAGCCGATAGAGTGTTCTAGCCTGTTCGTAATGCTCCGCCGTAGAGTTAGTGTTCGTAGCTCGCAGCGTAGGTCTCAGCTGTTCGTAATGTCGCCAGCCGTAGAGTCTCAGCCTGTTCTAATGCCGCCAGCCGTAGAGTTAGCCTGATTCGTCGATGCCGTCAGTCGATAGAGTCTCAGCGTGTTCGTAATGCTCGCCAGCCGTAGAGTCTCCGAGCTGTTCGTATGCTCACCAGCTGAGAGTTTTCAGCCTGCGTAATGCTCACGCACCGTAGAGTTCAGCCTGTTCGAATGCTCGCCGCGCCGTAGAGTTTTAGCCTGTTTCGTAATGGCTCACCCAGCCCGTAGAGTTTTAGTGTTCGTTAATGCTCACCAGCCGTAGAGTTTTAGCCTGTTCGTAATGCTCACAGCCTGTAGAGTCTCAGCCTGTTCGTAATGCTCGCCAGCCATAGAGTTTTAGCCCTTGTTCGTAAGCTCGCCAAGCGCACTAGAGGTCTCAGCCTGTTCGTAATGCTCGCCAGCCGTAGAGTTTTAGCCTGTTTCTAATGCTCTCCAGCCGTAGAGTTTAGCCTGTTCGTATGCTCGCCAGCCAGTCAGAGTCTTCAGCCTGTTCGTAACTGCGTCACCAGTCCATAGAGTTTCAGCCTGTTCGCTCACATGCTAGACAGGCCGTAGAGTTTTAGCCTGTTGTAATGCTCGCAGCTAGGTTAGCCTGTTCGTAATGCTCGTCAGTCGTAGAGTTCAGCCTGTTCGTAATGCTTCCAGCCGTAGAGCTCAGCTGTTCGTATGCTCACCAGCTGTAGAGTTTTCAGCCTGTTCGTAATGCTCAGCCAGCCGTAGAGTGTTCAGCCTGTTCGTAATGCTCGCCAGCCGTAGAGTTATAGCCTGTATCGTAATGCTCCACCAGCGTAGAGTTTTAGCCTGTTCGTTAATGCTCACCAGCCCGTAGAGTTTTAGCCTGTTCGTAATGCTCACAGCTGTAGAGTCTTCAGCCTGTCGTAATGTCGCCAGCCATAGAGTCTTTCAGCCTGTTCGTAATGCTCGCAGCCATAGAGGTCGTCAGCTGTTTCGTAATGCTCGCCAGCGTAGAGTTTTAGCCTGTTTTGTAATGCTCTCCAGCCGTAGAGTTTTAGCTCTGTTCGTATGCTCGCCAGCCATAGAGTCTCAGCCTGTTCGTTAATGCCTCACAACAGCCATAGAGTCTCAGCCTGTTCGTAATGTCTCACCAGCCGTAGAGTTTTAGCCTGTTCGTAATGCTCGCCAGCCATAGAGTTTTAGCCTGTTCGTAATGCTCGTCAGTCGTAGAGTTCTTCAGCCTGTTCGTAATGCTCGCCAGCCGTAGAGTTCTCAGCTGTTCGTAATGCTCACCAGCTGTAGAGTTTCAGCCTGTTCGTAATGCTCACCAGCCGTAGAGTTTTCAGCCTGTTCGTAATGTTCGCCTCCGTAGAGTTTTAGGCCCTGTTCGTATATGCTCACCAGCCGTAGAGTTTTAGCCTGCTCGTTAATGCTCACCAGCCGTAGAGTTTTAGCCTGTTCGTAATGCCTCACACAGTGTAGAGTTCTCAGCCTGGTATCGTAATGCTCGTCAGACATAGAGTTTTAGCCTGTTCGTAATTGCGCTCGCCAGCCATAGAGTCTCAGCCTGTTCGTACATGCTCGCCAGCCGTAGAGTTTTAGGCTGTTTGTAATGCTCTCCGAGCCGTAGAGTTTTAGCCTGTTCGTAGTCTCGCCAGCCATAGAGTTTCAGCTGTTCGTAATTGCTCACCAGCCACTAAGAGTCTCAGGCCTGTTCGTAAATGGCTCAACCAGCCGTAGAGTTTTGCGCTGCTGTTCGTAATGCTCGCCAGGCCATGAAGTTTTAGCCCTGTTCGTATGGCCCGGCCAGCATAGCAGTCTCCACCTGTTCGTAATGCTCACGCCAGCCGGTGAGGGTTTTAGCTGTTCGTAATGCTCTCACCGTAGAGCTTTCAGCCTGTTCGTATGCTCCGCCAGCCGTAGAGTATTTAGCCTGTTCCGTTAATGCTCGTCAGTCGTAGAGGTCTCAGCCTGTTGTCATGCCTAGCCAGCTGTAGAGTTTAAAGCCTGTTCGTAAATGCTCGCCAGCCGTAGAGTTTTAGCCTGTTCGTAATGCTCGCCAGCGGTAGAGTCTCAGCCTGTTCGTAATGCTCACAGCTGTAGAGTTTCAGCCTGTTCGTAATGTGCGCCAGCCGGTAGAGTTTTAGCCTGTTCGTAAATGCTCACCAGCCGTAGAGTTTCAGCCTGTTCGTAATGCTCACCAGCCGTAGAGTCTCAGCCTGTTCGTAATGCTCACCAGCCGTAGAGTTTCAGCCTGTTCGTAATGCTCTCCAGCCGTAGAGTTTAGCGCTGTTCGTAATGCTCGTCAGCGTAGAGTCTCAGCCTGTTCGTAATGCTCACCAGCTGTAGAGTTTCAGCCTGTTCGTAATGCTCGCCAGCCGTAGAGGTTTTAGCCTGTTCGTAATGCTCACCAGCCGTAGAGTTTCAGCCTGTTCGAATGCTCACCAGCCGTAGAGTCTCAGCCTGTTCGTAATGCTCACCAGCCGTAGAGTTTCAGCCTGTTCGTAATGCTTGTCAGCCGTAGAGTTTTAGCCTGTTCGTAATGCTCGCCAGCGGTGAGTTTAGCCTGTTCGTAATGCCCGCCAGCTGTAGAGTCTCAGCCTGTTCGTAATGCTCGCAGCCATAGAGTTTTAGCCTGTTCGTAATGCCGCCACCCGTAGAGTCTCAGCCTGTTCGTAATGCTCACCAGCCGTAGAGTCTCAGCCTGTTCGTAATGCTTGTCAGCGTAGAGTCTCAGCCTGTTCGTAATGCTCGCCAGCCGTAGAGTTTTAGCCTGTTCGTAATGCTCACCACCGTAGAGTTTTAGCCTGTTCGTAATGCTCGCCAGCCATAGAGTTTCAGCCTGTTCGTAATGCTTCCACCGTAGAGTCTCAGCCTGTTCGTAATGCTCACCAGCCGTAGAGTTTTAGCCTGTTCGTAATGCTCACCAGCCATAGAGTTTTAGCCTGTCGTAATGCTCGCCACCGTAGAGTTTCAGCCTGTTCGTAATGCTCTCCAGCCGTAGAGTTTCAGCCTGTTCGTAATGCTCTCCAGCCGTAGAGTCTCAGCTGTTCGTAATGCTCTCAGCCGTAGAGTTTCAGCCTGTTCGTAATGCTCACCAGCCGTAGAGTTTTAGCCTGTTCGTAATGCTCACCAGCCATAGAGTTTTAGCCTGTTCGTAATGCTCACCAACCGTAGAGTTTTAGCCTGTTCGTAATGCTCCACAGCCGTAGAGTCTCAGCCTGTTCGTAATGCTCGCCAGCCATAGAGTTTTAGCCTGTTCGTAATGCTCGCCAGCCATAGAGTTTCAGCCTGTTCGTAATGCCGCCAGCCATAGAGTTTTAGCCTGTTCGTAATGCTCGCCCAGCTGTAGAGTTTCAGCCTGTTCGTAATGCTCACCAGCCCGGACAGACATCAGATATTTTCTCCCGTTTTTGAAATGCTAAATCATGTCTAGCAAGGCCGCGAGTGTCTGGTGTCTGGTGTCTGGTGTCTGCTGTCTGGTGTCTGGTGTCTTGGCTGTCTGGTGTGTGTGTGTGTGTGTGTGTGTGCGTGTGTGTGTGTGTGTGTGTGTGTGTGTGTGGTGTGTGTGTGGTGTACAGAAGCTTATTCTAACATCATGTAGAGACAGGGATGAACAGGAGAGTGGGTGGTAGCAGATGAAGAGGAGCCAGTTCAAAGCCCAGTGCAGCACAGCAGTAAACATGATGCCATATGGTGTTGGACGGTGTGATCTGCCTCATTACTCTCAATGCAACTAATGGTAATGGACAGTACTGCCTTCATTACTCTCCAATGCAAACTAATGGTAATGGACAGATACTGCCTCATTACTCTCAATGCAAACTAATGGTAACGGACAGATCCTGCCTCATTACTCTCAATGCAAACTAATGGTAATGGACAGATACTGCCTCATTACTCTCAATGCAAACTAATGGTATGGACAGTACTGCCTCATTACTCTCAATGCAAACTAATGGAACGGACAGATACTGCCTCATTACTCTCAATGCATACTAATGTACATGGACAGATATGCTCATTACTCTCAATGCAAACTAATGGTAATGACAGATACTGCCTCATTACTCTCAATGCAAACTAATGTAATGGACAGATACTGCCTCATTACTCTCAATGCAACAATTGGTAACGGACAGATACTGCCTCATAGCTCTCAATGCAAACATTGTAATGACAGATACTGCCTCATTACTCTCAATGCAAACTAATGGAATGGACAGCCTATTTATGCAGAACACCCACCTCTTAATCTTACCTGGGAAATCAACTAGGATCCATATAACAGTGTCCAACCAACAGGTGTCCAACCCACTAAACCTAACAAGTGTCTTTACCTTCAGTTTTGCTTTTCTACTGCTGGTATACCAGGTATATATCACAGACTGTCTGAGGAATGGTGCTGGATAAGGCCTTGAATACAAAATTCCTCCTACGGTCCTTTTGAATACACTTCAACGGTACATATCGTTTGGTCAGTGTAAAGGTCAATTCGATCCATTTTGTTAGTCGCAGGTGATATTCTGACTTCATCAGATCCACGCACTTTACTCACATTGACAAGCATTTGCTTGTGTTCATCTCAGCTGGGAATCAGGTTCTAATGTGAGGGAGTGTCATCTCAGTGGGAATCAGGTCCTATGTGAGGGGAGTGTTCATCTCAGCTGGGAATTAGGTTCTATGTGAGGGGAGTGTTCATCTCAGCTGGGAATCAGGTCCTATGTGAGGGGGTGGTTCATCTCAGCTGGGAATCAGGTCCTATGTGAGGAGAGTGTTCATCTCAGCTGGGAACAGGTCCATGTGAGGGGAGTGTTCATCTCAGCTGGGAATCAGGTCCTATGTGAGGGGAGTGTTCATCTCAGCTGGGAATCAGGTTCTATGTGAGGGGAGTGTTCATCTCAGCTGGGAATCAGGTCCTATGTGAGGGGTGGTTCATCTCAGTGGGAATCAGGTTCTATGTGAGGGGAGTGTTCATCTCAGCTGGGAATCAGGTTCTATGTGAGGGGAGTGTTCATCTCAGCTGGGAATCAGGTTATATGTGAGGGAGTGTTCATCTCAGCTGGGAATCAGGTCCATGTGGGAGTGTTCATCTCAGCTGGGAATCAGGTTCTATGTGAGGGGAGTGTTCATCTCAGCTGGGAATCAGGTCCTATGTGAGGAGAGTGTTCATCTCAGCTGGGAATCAGGTCTATGTGAGGGGAGTGTTCATCTCAGCGGGAATCAGGTCCTATGTGAGGGGAGTGTTCATCTCAGCTGGGAATCAGGTTCTATGTGAGGGGAGTGTTCATCTCAGCTGGGAATCAGGTCCTATGTGAGGGGAGTGTTCATCTCAGCTGGGAATCAGGTTCTATGTGAGGGGAGTGTTCATCTCAGCTGGGAATCAGGTTCTATGTGAGGGGAGTGTTCATCTCAGCTGGAATCAGGTTATATGTGAGGGGAGTGTTCATCTCAGCTGGGGAATCAGGGTCCCATG
>NW_019945556.1:13421-21734 GCF_002910315.2 Salvelinus sp. IW2-2015 | reverse complement strand
GTTGGAACATTGCTGTGGGGACTTAGTGAGGTCTGCCACTGATGTTGAACAATTAGGTCGTGGCTCACAGTCGACGTTCCAATTCATCCCAAAGGTGTTTTATACTGCTGTAACGAAACGCACTTACCAATTATGTGGGAGGAAGTCTCATTCTCCTCTATAACGATGTGCCGGGCACCGATCGGAATATCAAACATCTTCAGCATGCCTACAGGACAACAAGACAATATGAAACATCGTCAGCATGTCTACAGGACAACAAGACAATATGAAACATCTTCAGCATGTCTATAGGCAACAAGACAATATGAAACATTCTCAGCATGTCTACAGGACAACAAGACAATATGAACATCTTCAGCATGTCTATAGGACAAACAAGACAATATGAAACATCTTCAGCATGTCTATAGAACAACAAGACAATATGAAACATCTTCAGCATGTCTACAGGACAACAAGACAATATGAACATCTTCAGCATGTCTATAGGACAACAAGACAAATATGAAACATCTTCAGCATGCCTAGGACAACAAGACAATATGAAAATCGTCAGCATGTCTATAGGACAACAAACAATATGAAACATCTTCAGCATGTCTATAGGACAACAAGACAATATGAAACATCTTCAGCATGCCTATAGGACACACAACAAGACAATATGAAACATCTTCAGCATGTCTACAGGACAACAAGACAATATGAAACATCTTCAGCATGTCTACAGGACACAAAGACAATATGAACATCTTCAGCATGTCTACAGGACAACAAGACAATATGAAACATCTTCAGCATGTCTACAGGACAACAAGACAATATGAAACATCTTCAGCATGCCTATAGGACAACAAGACAATATGAAACATCTTCAGCATGCCTACAGGGACAACAAGACAATATGAAACATCGTCAGCATGTCTATAGGACAACAAGACAATATGAAACATCTTCAGCATGTCTACAGGACAACAAGACAATATGAAACATCGTCAGCATGTCTACAGGACAACACAAGACAATATGAAACATCTTCAGCATGTCTACAGGACAACAAGACAATATGAAACATCTTCAGCATGTCTACAGGACAACAAGACAATATGAAACATCTCAGCATGTCTACAGGACAACAAGAACAATATGAAACATCTTCAGCATGTCTACAGGACAACAAGACAATATGAAACATCTTCAGCATGTCTACAGGACAACAAGACAATAGTAAACATCTTCAGCATGTCTACAGGACAACAAGACAATATGAAACATCTTCAGCTGTCTACAGGACAACAAGACAATATGAAACATCTTCAGCATGTCTACAGGAAAACAGACAATATGAACATCTTCAGCATGTCTACAGACACAAGACAATATGAAACAATCTTCAGCATGTCTACAGGACAACAAGACAATATGAAACATCTTCAGCATGCTTAAGGACAACAAGACAATATGAAACATCTTCAGCATGTCTACAGGACAACAAGACAATATGAAACATCTTCAGCATGTCTAAGGACAACAAGACAATATGAAACATTTCAGCATGTCTACAGACAACAAGACAATATGAAACATCTTCAGCATGTCTAAGAACAAACAGACAATATGAAACATCTTCAGCATGTCTATAGGAACAACAAGACAATATGAAACATCTTCAGCATGTCTACAGGGACAACAAGACAATATGAAACATCTTCAGCATGTTACAGGACAACAAGACAATATGAAACATCTTCAGCATGTATAGGACAACAAGAACAATATGAAACATCTTCAGCATGTCGATAGGACAACAAGACAATATGAAACATCTTCAGCATGTCTATAGGACAACAAGACAATATGAAACATCTTCAGCATGTCTACAGGACAACACACCAAGACAACGGGTTGGTCAAGGAGTTAATCCAATGAGCCACAGAATAACAACAGACCAGGGACGATGTCTATCATAGGTTTCAGAGTATCAGTGCTGATCTGGGATCAGGTCCCCCCCTGTCCATGTAACCTTATTCATTGTTATCTAAAAGACCAAAGTCCTACTCTGAGAGCCATGATACAGACAACCCCAGGCCTACTAGTGACTCTAACAGAGGAGAAACGTGTCTAATTATACTGTTGTGTGTGAACCGGTGATAACAGTGTTTTGTGTTTAGTCTGTGTACATGTCAAGGGCTGTAGCTGTGTGAATACAGGGTAAATAAAATAGTGTAGTGTGTTGTGAATACCCCTGCCGGTGACTCTTATCAAGAGTCAAGAGTCACCAACTGGGAATTCATAACACAGTGCGACGCACATTACACTCAGAGAAAAAAGGCTTCCACAAGGGTTTTTCAGCTGTCCCCATAGGAGAACCCTTTTTGTTTCCAGGTAGAACCCTTTTTGGTTCCAGGTAGAACCCTTTTTGATTCCGGGTAGGACCCTTTTTGATTCCAGGTAGAACCCTTTTTGATTCCAGGTAGAACCCTTTTTGATTCCAGGTAGAACCCGTTTTGATTCCATGTAGAACCCTTTTTGATTCCAGGTAGAACTATTTTGGATTCCATGTAGAACCCTGTGTGGAAAGGGTTCTACACGGAACTCAAAAGGGTTCTACCTACGGGAACAGCCGAAGAACCCTTTTAGCATATCATTTTTCTAAGAATGTAGGAGAGGATTTTAGGGATTTCAAGTTGTAATATCTATTTCTCAGCATCAAAGTATTGATTGATAGTCAAATGAAATAACACAGTGTTCTGAACAGAACTGTGGTGTCTCCCTGGTGACTGGCCAATGTTTACCTGTTTTCTTTGGCATCTTGGTGAGGGTCAGTTTGACAGTGCGACAGTGGGAGTTGTCCCCACCACAGACTCCACACTTGTCTTCTTGTTTGTACGAGCCAACCTCTTTGTCGCAGCCCACGTGCTGGGAGAGAGAAGGGCACAGGCAGTCAATCAACCAAGGGGAGGCTCAGTCTAGGCTGTCTGACTTTTACACTGACTGAGATTAGGCTGGGGGAGGCTCAGTCTAGGCTGGGGGAGCTCAGTCTAGGCTGTCTGACTTTTACACTGACTGAGATTAGGCTGGGGGAGGCTCAGTCTAGGCTGACTTTTACACTGACTGAGATTAGGCTGCGGGAGGCTCAGTCTAGGCTGACTTTTACACTGACTGAGATTAGGCTGCGGAGGCTCAGTCTAGGCTGGGGAGGCTGCTTCTAGGCTGTCGACTTTTACACTGACTGAGATTAGGCTGGGGAGGCTCAGTCTAGGCTGTCTGACTTTTACACTGACTGAGATTAGGTGCGGGAGGCTCAGTCTAGGCTGGGGGAGGCTGCTTCTAGGCTGTCTGACTTTTACACTGACTGAGATTAGGCTGCGGGAGGCTCAGTCTAGGCTGGGAGGGCTGCTTCTAGGCTGTCTGACTTGCAGTGGAACACTACTCTCCAGACTTCTGCTAAAGAAGCGATACCAATCTATCAAAGACACAGATTGGTAAAGGAGACATAACATATGTTTGAATCTGGCCCTCAATCTACAACGTTTTGGTCTGGTCTGGAAAATGTCAACGTCTGATATGGTATCTAACCTACAATCAAACATTAAGAAGACTTCATGGAAAGACAGAGGGAGGAGAGAGAGAAGAGAGAGAGAGAGAGAGAGAGAGAGAGAGAGAGAGAGAGAGAGAGAAGAGAGAGAGAGAGAGAGAGAGAGAGAGAGAGAGAGAGAGAGAGCACTGAAACCACTGTAGATATAGAGAGGTATAGATAGAGGTACAGATAGAAAGAGGTATAGATAGAGAGAGGTATATATAGAGAGAGGTATATATAGAGAGAGGTATATATAGAGAGAGGTATAGATAGAAGGTACAGATAGAGAGGTATAGATAGAGGTACAGATAGAAAGAGGTATAGATAGAAGAGAGGTACAGATAGAGAGAGGTATATATAGAGAGGTATAGATAGAGAGAGGTCCAGATAGAGAGGTATAGATAGAGAGTGGTATTAGATAGAGAGTTATAGATAGAGAGGTGTAGATAGAGAGGTGTAGATAGACCGAGGTATAGCTAGTGAGGTATAGATAGTGAGGTATAGATAGAGAGATGTATAGATAGAGAGATGTATAGAAAATGAGGTATAGACAGAGAGATGTATAGATAGAGAGAAGTATAGAAAAAGAGTACAGATAGAGAGTATAGATAGAGAGTGGTATAGATAGAGAGGTGTAGATAGAACGAGGTATAGATAGTGAGGTATAGATAGTGAGGTATAGATAGAGAGAGGTATAGATAGAGAGAGGTATAGATAGAGAGAGGTACAGATAGAAAGAGATATAGATAGAGAGAGGTATAGATAGAGAGGTATAGATAGAGAGAGTATAGATAGAGAGGTATAGATAGTGAGGTGTAGATACAGAGAGGTACAGATAGAGAGGTATAGATAGAGGTATAGATAGAGAGAGGTATAGATAGAAAGAGGTATAGCAAATGAGGTATAGATAGAGAGAGGTCCAGATAGAGAGGTATAGATAGAGAGGTATAGATAGAGAGAGGTCCAGATAGAGAGGTACAGATAGGAGAGTATATAGAGAATGGTATTAGATAGAGAGTTATAGATAGAGAGGTGTATATAGACCGAGGTATAGCTAGTGAGGTATAGATAGTGAGGTATAGATAGTGAGGTATAGATAGAGAGATGTATAGAAAATGAGGTATAGACAGAGAGATGATAGATAGAGAGAAGTATAGAAAATGAGGTACAGATAGAGAGTATAGATAGAGAGTGGTATAGATAGAGAGGTGTAGATAGAACGAGGTATAGATAGTGAGGTATAGATAGTGAGGTATAGATAGTGAGGTATAGATAGTGAGGTATAGATAGAGAGGTACAGATAGAGAGGTATAGATAGAGAGGTATAGATAGAGAGGTATAGATAGAGTGGTATAGATTGAGGTATAGATAGAGAGGTATAGATAGAGAGTATAGATAAGAGAGGTATAGATAGAGAGGTACAGATAGAGAGTACAGATAGAGAGGTATAGATAGAGAGTGGTATAGATAGTGAAGATATAGATAGTGAGGTATAGATAGTGAGGTATAGATAGAGAGTGGTATAGATAGAGAGAGGTACAGATAGAGAGGTACAGATAGAGAGGTACAGATAGAGAGTGTATAGATAGAGAGAGGTATAGATATAAGAGGTTAGTAGAGAGGTATAGATAGAGTAAGGATGATAGAGAGGTATAGATAGAGTGTATAGATAGAGAGGTATAGATAGAGCGGTATAGATAGAGAGAGGTATAGATAGAGGTATAGATAGTGAGGTGTAGATAGAGAGAGGTATAGATAGAAGAGCGGTATGATAGAGATGAAGATAGGATATAGAGGTTAGATAGTGAGGTGTATATGAGAGAGTAAGATAGAGAGCGGTATAGATAGAGGTATAGATAGTGAGGTGTAGATAGAGAGGTATAGATAGTGAGGATAGATAGTGAGGTATAGATAGTTGAGGTATAGATAGTGAGGTATAGATAGTGAGGTATAGATAGAGAGGTACAGATAGAGAGGTATAGATAGAGAGGTATAGATAGAGAGGTATAGATAGAGTGGTATAGATAGTGAGGTATAGATAGAGAGGTATAAATAGAGAGGTATAGATAGAGAGGTATAGATAGAGAGTAAAGATAGAGAGGTACAGATAGAGAGGTATAGATAGAGAGTGGTATAGATAGTGAGATATAGATAGTGAGGTATAGATAGTGAGGTATAGATAGAGAGTGGTATAGATAGAGAGAGGTACAGATAGAGAGGTACAGATAGAGAGGTAGATAGAGAGTGGTATAGATAGAGAGAGGTATAGATATAGAGGTATAGATAGAGAGGTATAGATAGAGGTATAGATAGAGAGGTATAGATAGAGTGGTATAGATAGAAGAGTATAGATAGAGCGGTATAGATAGAGAGAGGTATAGATAGAGGTATAGATAGTGAGGTGTAGATAGAGAGAGGTATAGATAGAGAGCGGTATATAGAGAGAAGTATAGATATAGAGAGTATAGATAGTGAGGTGTAGATAGAGAGAGGTATAGATAGAGAGCGGTGTAGATAGAGGTATAGATAGTGAGTGTAGATAGAGAGGTATAGATAGAGAGCGGTATAGATAGAGAGAAGTATAGATATAGAGTATAGATAGTGAGGTATAGATAGAGAGAGGTATAGATAGAGAGCGGTATAGATAGAGGTATAGATAGTGAGGTGTAGATAGAGAGGTATAGATAGAGAGCGGTATAGATAGAGAGAGGTATAGATAGAGTGTGGTATAGATAGAGAGATAGCTATACTGTACATACCAAACATTCCCCCCGGGTGCAGACACTGAAAGGGTCTGTGTAGCTGCACCGCGTCCCATCATGCATCACCTGGTTCATGACCACCACCTCACCGGTCTCTTTGGACTGACAGCTCAACTCACACTTGTGAGCCTCTACACAGGTGAAGATCAATCAATCAATCAAATGTATTTTAAAAAGCCCTTTTTACATCAGCAGTTGTCACAGAGTGCTTTTCAGATACCCAGTCTAAGAAACCAGAGAGGAAGCAATGCAGAAGTAGAAGCACAGTGGATAGTAAAACTCCCTAGAGGATACCCAGTCTAAGATACCAGAGAGGAAGCAACACAGAAGCACAGTGGATAGTAAAACTCCCTCGAGGATACCCAGTCTAAGATACCAGAGAGGAAGCAATGCAGAAGTAGAAGCACAGTGGATAGTAAAACTCCCTAGAGGATACCCAGTCTAAGATACCAGAGAGGAAGCAATGCAGAGGCAGAAGCACAGTGGATAGTAAAACTCCCTAGAGAAAGAAAACAAAATTAACAAATACTTTAGTCCTGACTGAGGGAAGATAAACTAAATAAATGACAGAGAACGTTTACATTGTATCTCTTCTGCTTTCTTTCACCTCAGGAACACAAGGCCAGAGATGATAGAGATCCTATGCTCAGTTCACATGTGGGCGTCTGAWATGGTTACACTGCTGTGTGTGATGTAGATGTTCCTGTATGTTATTGACACCACAAATGTGCTATTSTTCTTTCAGGAAGTTGTATTTAATGTCCAGATACTGTCGACTTCTGCCAGTGTCTGTCTCACCAGCAGTAGTCTGACTTTAGACATTAATGAGGAAAACACTGAGTCACACACTCGACATGACCAAACGTATGTGGACACCTGCTCGTCAAACATCTCATTCTAAAATAATGGGCATTAATATGGAGTTGGTCCCGCCCCCTTTGCTGCTATAACAGCCTCCACTCTTCTGGAAAGGCTTTCCACTGTTGGAACATTGCTGTGGGGGACTTGCTTCCATTCAGCCACAAGAGCATTAGTGAGGTAGGGCACTGATGTTGGGCGATTAGGTCTGGTTCGKAGTCGGTGTTCCAAWTCATCRCAAAGGTGTTCAATGGGGTTGAGGTCAGGGCTTTGTGCAGGCCAGMCAAGTTCTACCACACCGATCTCGACAAACCCTTTCTGTYTGGACCTCGCTTTGTGCACAGGGGCATTGTCATGCTGAAACAGGAATGGCCTTCCCCAAACTGTTGCCACAAAGTTGGAAGCATAGAATCGTCTAGAATGTCATTGTATGCTGTAGCATTAAGATTTCCCTTCACTGGAACTAAGGGGCCTAGCCCGAACCATGAAAAACAGCCCCAGACCATTTTTCCTCCTCCACCAAACTTTACAGTTGGGACTATGCATTCGGGCAGGTAGCGTTCTCCTGGCATCCGCCAAACCCAGATTCTTCCGTAAGACTGCCAGATGGTGACGCGGACGCGGGATTCATCACGCCAGAGAACATGTTTCCAGTGGCGGCGAGCTTTACACCACTCCACCGACACTTGGCATTCGCATGGTGATCTTAGGCTTGTGAGTGGCTGCTCGGCCGTGGAAACCCATTCAATGAGCTCACGATTAAATTTGTCGTGCTGACGTTACTTCCAGAGGCAGTTTGGAACTCGGTAGTGAGTGTTGCAACCGGGACAGATGATTTACCCGCTACCGATTCACACTCGCCGGTCCCGTTCTGTGAGCTTGTGTGGCCACCACTTCGCAGCTGAGCCGTTGTTGCTCCTAGGCATTTCACTTCACAATAACAGCACTTACAGTTAACTGGGGCAGCTGTAGCAGGGTTAGAAATTTCACAAACTGACTTGTCAGAAAGGTGGCATCCTATAAGGTACCACTTTGAAAGTCACTGAGCACTTCAGTAAGGACCATTTTAATGTCAATGTTGTCTATGGAGATTGCATGGCTATGTCCTCG
>NW_019945556.1:0-10465 GCF_002910315.2 Salvelinus sp. IW2-2015 | reverse complement strand
GTCAGAACCGTCCAGAGTAGTGATGCTGGACGGGCGGGCAGGTGCAGGCAGCGATCGGTTGAAGAGCATGCATTTAGTTTTACTTGTATTTAAGAGCAATTGGAGGCCACGGAAGGAGAGTTGAATGGCATTGAAGCTCGTCTGGAGGGTTGTTAACACAGTGTCCAAAGAAGGGCCAGAAGTATACAGAATGGTGTCGTCTGCGTAGAGGTGGATCAGAGACTCACCAGCAGCAAGAGCGACATCATTGATGTATACAGAGAAGAGAGTCAGTCCAAGAATTGAACCCCGCGGCACCCCCATAGAGACTGCCAGAGGCCCGGACAACAGGCCCTCCGATTTGACACACTGAACTCTATCAGAGAAGTAGTTTGTGAACAAGGCGAGGCATTATTTGAGAAATCAAGAAACAACCTTCCCACCAACATTGTGGGAAGGTTGTATGCAAAATAACCACAGAACAACCACGCTCTCACCAAGCTCTAAGAAACACATGGTTCTTAGAACGTCATTTGCTAGCTGGGTTCACACTACAAGATATGCCCCTCAGTGTGCTTATTAATTGTGACAATGTGCTGACAATTAGGTGGTCATTAATCTTTTTCGGATCAACAAGACTAACCCCACTGAACTTTACATTTCACCTTTTTTTCTACTTCACTGTAATTGACAGAAAGGGAACAACACTAATCTTACCTGAATAGACTAATATACTGTACAATACTTTACCAGAGTTGCCCTAGATAGGAGCCATCATTGATTGCATCTTTCATGCTTTGTCGAATATGGATGGCAGATGTGCACGAAATCGAGCATGATCAGGAGTTAAAAGAGCACCTCAGCAGTTCTGCTCTCTGACACCCTCCTGATGGGCACCAGATGCCTCCATCTTTAAGATTGTGTTTGCCCACTAGGGAACTATGGGTAATCAGGTCTTGGTCATGATTACAAAACAACTTGGTAATATCAGAATACAGGTTCAAGAGAACAGGGTAAAGACAGTAATTGAGACGGGTAATTTACAGATTGTTGTGCACCCTTCCCCTACCCGGAGAGTTTTTAGATCCTAAGTAATCCAGATAGGATCCTATGCCTTATAATAGCCACACAGTTTAATCCCCGATACATTGATCGCTAATATTTCTCCCGGAGTGAAGAAGTCTGCTCACTATCTAATTGGATCCCATGAGAACGTTGTAAAAAGACAATAAAGCAAATGTGAGTTTTCCCAGGGTATGGAATAGCTGGAATTGCATTTGGCGCAGCCAGGAGGTGCACGACCGCGCTATGCTCGTCTGTGTGTTTGAGCTCCTGAAGAAAAACAATAATTAAGAGTAAACAAACAAGACGTGAAAAACGGCAGAAGAGTCGTTGGTCGCCGAGAGGAGTCTGTTGCGGAAGACGGTGGTTATTACATAGGAGAGGGATTCGAAGTGTGATGGTGTACCTCCTCCCCACAGGGATGAGTGATCTCCCAGATCTCAATCATAGGAGGGGATCAAGCAATCGACAAGAGAGAAGGCCCTTTAGCTCAGGGGGGCCGGTGGACATCTTCGAAGTGGAAGTGACCATTACTTTCTAATAAAAAGATTGATGCCGATGGACCCCTCTTTATCACCCCTTGGTAATGGCTCCCTGACTCTGGTAGGCAGGTTAAGTGCACTTTGCAGTGACACATATTCAGCCACAGTGTGGGGGCAGTGGAGGTATTGGGAAGTCTAAGCACAAACTCCTTTCGAGAGATGAACATGCATTCTCCCCGACCACAGGTTAGGCGGGAGTTAAAGTGCCTTCTTATTTTTAATCTGTCTTTAATCTGGCGAGAGAGTTGTGTGGGAAAAGAGAATAGCTGCACTCTGTATATCATGCTATAGGGAGCATACAGTATCTCTGGAAACACTAAACACTGCAGGGCTGTATGTCTCTGGCAAGGGAAGTCAACAGAGTGTATCATCATATCATCACCACAAAAAAAAGGAAAAGAAGAAAGATGTAGCCTGGAACTGTTTTGAATCTATTCACACTTGGGCCTAGGCCAAATCTAGTTGCCAATGCGCTGATAAGAAAATGGTCTTTATCGTTGCATCTTTAATCGAGTCTAAGAGGCAATAGGAGATTTATACTGGGGGCTAAGGGGAGGATTAATGAGAATTATGAGGTGAGTTGTGAGGAGCGTGTGTGTTGATGGGGGTGTTGTGTGTGATTATTTACCACAGCACTTGAGGGCGAGCTAAACCCAGCGACACAACAGCTGTTTTAAAAGCCCTGCTGCTTCGCTTCTAAGGTTTGTTTCCTTCGACGATCGCACTTTAATAAACACATTTTGCTGTTCTAAGGGCTTTTGCAATACATTTACATTTTAGTCATTTAGCAGAAGCTCTTATGAAGATAGACTTACAGGAGCAATTAGAGTTAAGTGCCTTGCTCCAGGGCACATAGAAAGATTATTCACCTAGTTGGCTTTGGGACCCCAACCATCGACCTTTCGGTTACTGGCCCAACGCTCTTAACCGCCAGGCTACCCGCCGCCCTAAAGTCTTTCCTCGATTCCTCACATCCAACCGAATCCTCTCTCCTAGATCTCCCAAAACGCATTGTAGGAGAAGATCTGAGGTGATCTTCTCCTCCAATGCGGCCCGATAAGGTGCATAGAGAGGATGCGAGGAAACAAGGAAAGACTTGAGATTCACCCCAGTAGATTGCCATTCTACCGATGGAGAATGGAACCAGTAAAAGATTCACCATCTCAAGTCAATCCAAGCAACATTTCAGTCATGCTTTTCACCTACTCACACTAACCCCCACATTTTAGAAACATACAATGACAAAATGAGGACATCCAGTGTTCAAGGGATAGTTTAAGAACACTGATCTTTTGCTACAGAGACCAACCAGACTTTAAAATCAACAATCGTACATGGTCACATCATGAGGGCCAAATCCCAACTAGAGATGCATGCGCGTTGGGATTTGTTCCCCAAAGTAAAAATTAGCATATACTGTATTTACATCCTCCGCCAGCTGGGCAGTGCTTTTATTTGATGTGTATCATCAACATTGTTTTACATAAATGTGCAATGACTCAACTAAACCATACAGGAACAAGGTCCACATGCATTTCATGAAGGAAGAAAAATGGCATTCAAGAGGCCCTGGACACTTTGTTGTCACCTGGTGCAATTTAATTAAAGAGCTCAAACAGGGCCTTGGACTTTGGTCATGCCCTAGTATTCATCATCCCCAATGTACTGCAGTATGTATGAGGAACCACACAGAAGCAACTACCCTGGCACTCTCGCCAAATAAGTCAGGCAACACAGAAGAGATTTTCAAGATATCCTCGGCCCTCGTGCATTGGATGTCGTATGACAGTGTGTAGATTTCATAAAGAGTCGCTTTGATGGTTAGACACCACATCTCTCCCTTCTGGAGGACCAAGAGCTGACTCCACCACTGTCCCATCCTCTTCTAGCACCAGGATGAGGAACTGGCATGTCTGTTCTAGAAGGTCATCCAGGGAGGTGACCATGAACCCTTTCTTCTGCCTTCGACTGGGTGCAGAGCCTGAAGGGACGGGGCTCGGGTGGGGGAAGGATCCGGCATGAGATTGTTCACACTGACCTCACCAAGTCTGGGAGAAGGGTTTTCACATATCCACACATTTAAAATCAAGTGCAGTCATTGTTTTGCGCGAATATCTAAATTAAAGTAGGCTCTTGCAAACCTGTAGCTTACAATACCTACTGGTGGTCACTGGCCCAGTAGATCATTGTATAGGTGTCAGCTTGAGACGGGACTGTGCGTGTGTCTATTCGTTATGGGGTTTTATTCTTACCATGGACATAACTGTCTTCTTCCGTGAGATTTCCCTCTGTCGGGAGAAATCTTCTCTCTGTCACTAATGATGTACCATGATGTACCATCATGAACCCATAATGATGTATAAAGGGTAGCTTTAGCCGCTTTCACGCCTAGTTCATTTCACTCTGACTAGAAAAGACACAGACAGAGTTTGAAAACGTTTTGTTAAAACCAAATTTTGTTACATAAAATACAATTTCTAATAGTGCTGCACTGTTTTGATCCTGGGGACCCCAAGGGGTTCATGTTTTGTATTTTGCCCTAGTGCTACACAGGTGATTCAAGCTCGTCATCAAGGTTTGATTATTTGAATCAGTTGTGTAGTGCTAGGGGGGGAAAAATGTGCACGTCTAGGGGTTCCCAGTACCAAGTTTGGGAAACGCTGACTTACTCATATAACATGTGTAGGCCTTACATAATCAGCTCCAATTAATATGGAGAACAGTCATAAGGCATTTTGAAGAATAAATATTTCTGACATCGCTCACCAGTGACATTGTAATTAATGAGCTAAGCATCTTGCGTTGCAGTTTATAAAATAGAAAAGTGTCTGTGCAGCGTAGGGCCATCTGGTTCACTGTGTTATCTTATTCAATTCCCGACCTTCATTAGTCAATCATCTTTAATGTGCTTTTCATTTAATGCTATTGGTCCCTGGCTGTTTCGTTCTTTATCTGGAATAATAACACAGTGGGTTTATAAAAATACTTCCAATGAGCTCTATCGGTAGTGTTACAGGCTTTTTCCCCCTCTCCATTTCAAGGTTGGTTTTGGATGCATATGTCCTGTTTATGTGTTGCGCACACTGATTGGAGTCACCTCGTTAGTCAGGATGTGTTTTACCTGTGCTGGCCCAGCTGGTATTTAAGACCTGCTGGCCCAGTACATCAGTTGGAGAAGAGATGTTGGGAGACCTACAACTCATGTTATCTGAGGTGTACGGTATAGCGTGTCCACTGTAGGTAACAAAACAGCCTGACTCTAGTGGTTTCCCGTGTTTAGTTTGGTCCATATTATTTGGAACTCTCTATTCTAAGTTTGTGTATGTATTTCCTTTAGTTTGTATTTTCTGAAGAAAATCCAGTGGGTATCCATGGTGGGTGTCATTTAGAACCCTTTTCTAGTTGCTTTGCCAACTTTCCGAACCTGTTTTGACACTTTCTGTTCTGGTTTGGTTGTCAATGATTCCTTTAGTTCCCTTTTCTTTTGAGTGAATGTTATGTTTGTCATTAGGGAACGTGACAGTGGTCTGAAGGGGAAAAAAGAAGCCAATCCAGTAGTGGACTGAGCTGAACTAAAAGGCCTGTACACCTTTTCTGAAAGACAGGGATGTAAGTATGGACTGCTTTACTGGTCAGTTGATAAGACCCCAATATCTAAGATGAGGTGGTAGTTACTAAAGCCTACCCCCACAGTTAGAAAACCATAGGCCTTCAAGCTCTAAACCAATGTGTCAACATTTTCCCCTCTCACCAATTCTGCAAAATGATCTTTAATTGTAATTTCCTTTTTTTGATATACCAAAATCTGAGACCCTGACTTGAAGGACACTGAATTTCCATGTAGCCATTTTGTGGGAAAACTAACACCCCCACTTCAATTCTCCCCCTAATCACCATGGAGACCCCTCCACCATAGAGGCAAGTGTTTATGCTGTAATGAGCCTGCTATTGAATTCACAGCATCTTCTTAAATATATGTTATGTTAGCTATGCTTCCAGTACAAATTAAAAACCAAACGCATTGCTGCTTTTGAGTCCTCTCTCTGACTAGTAATTATGGTGCTTCATTTGTACTCTCCTTGCTGAAGGGATGCTGACTCTAGGCTGTTGGTGCTTCTCTGAAGTGAAAGGAAGTACAAAAACATTAAAACCAAGGGATTGTGGGAAAAGTCTTGTTACGAAATTTCCGTGTGGAGAGGGACACAATGAGAGTCTATACTGCTGAATCGCCCTTGTACACCACTGTATATCCTAGCACACAGTATCAATTGTTTATTTTTTCCTTCACAGCACTCAAAACACTCAAGGTTTTACAAGGAATGTAACACCACGGTGTGTGATGGGGGGGGGGGGACACAAGACCCACCATGGGGTCTAACAAACTACCCTGCCAGAAATAAGCAACATTCACATGCTTGTTATTTTCCCTTATCTTGTCGATAGGAACTCCTGTGTTCAAAGGTTGGCTGCGACGTGAAATGACACGTGCAAAGAACAGGCACAATGATTGGCAGCCACCGGTACTGTGAAAACACATCGGCTTGAGTCAACGCCTGTCTTAAAAAACATTTTCATTCAGCCTCGAAATGCATAGATATGTAAATGTGGGTGGGTGGGGGTGACGATAACCAGGGAACTTTTACTACGGCGTGTAATTAAATATTTCCCAGTGCAAAATAAAGATAAGGACTCCATTAAGCCCTTAAAACATTCCGAGATAATGGATTTTTTGGGCAGTTGACGGAGCGGCTCATGTGGGACAGGTGGGATTTACTCCCGGGCTCCGTCGGCGCGGCGACAGCAGCCAGCGCCAAGGCAACTAGTGCAGGATTCCGCCACCGGAGAAGAAGTCAGAGGCATTTGATGCACCGTTGGCACCAAAGGCAAATTAGATTATGGAGAGGGGGAATGGAATTTATTATTTCGCTGACAGATTTACAGATAACCGCTGCATAGAATACAGGCAAAAGGGCTGTAAAACCCATCATCTGTGGAGTGAATTACACACCGCTTGGAACAACTTGTTTGGTTTAGGAAATCCACACAACCTCCTTTGATTTACCTGCTTCCCACATCCCTCTTCAATTTTCTCACTGGCTTGCCTTCTCTTTTTCTCTCTCTCTTACTCGCTTGCTCTTTCTCGCTTTCTTTTTCTCTCTCTTTCCAAGGGTGAACAGAAAGGATGGTGGTATTTGTCACTGCCTTGACTCAAGGCTCTAGTAGTCTTTCATCTGTTGGTTAATCCATGATCGTTACCATCATCTACAACCTTTGATCTTCTCTGTGGCCACAATAGGATCATGTCTATGCCAAGGCTATGTTTTGACTGCTGTACAGTATATTTATCGGGTGGAATAGGGAAATCTGAATATGACTGGATGGATATTACCATCTAAGACCACTGGTCGTCCTATACTCCCTTAGCAATAACACGGAGAGGTCACACATAACTGCCCTGCCTATGCAGCAGTAAAGCTGTCAGAACTATTTATTTCACCTTGGGAAATCTGAGACAACCAATAATAACACTAAATGTAATGTCAGCGGGCCATCCATTTGAAAATGATTAAAATCACATTTTTCCCCTCTTCTGTTGATCTTTCCATCTGTCTGGGGTAGTGGGAGTGGCCAATGGTGTGGTTTTAAAGGGCGTCCTCTTGGCCGCAGATAGAATATTTTGCTGTATTAAACCACATTTCCTGCAATTCAACAGATTTTGCCATGGGGCTGAGAGATCATGTGCAGTTTTAAAGTGAATTTCCTGCAATTCTACACATTCTGCCATGCTTATGCAATCTGAGTGACGCAAACATTATAACAAAATCAATGCCAACAAAATGGCATGATATTTTGGGAATTCTTGATTCTCCATGACTGTTTACTTTTTATTTTGGTGATTGTTCTTCAAAAAATAAAGGTGAAGTCGGAAGTTTATATACAACTTAGCCAAATACATTTAAACTCAGTTTTTCACAATTCCTGACATCTAATCCTTGTAAAAAATTTCCCTGTCTTAGGTCAGTTAGGATCACCACTTTATTTTAAGAATGTGAAAGGTCAGAATAATAGTAGAGAGAATAATTTATTTAATCTTTTATTTCTTTCATCACATTCCCAGTGGGTCAGAAGTTTACATACACTCAATTAGTATTTGGTAGCATTGCCTTTAAATTGTTTAACTTGGGTCAAACGTTTCGGGTAGCCTTCCACAAGCTTCCCTGGGTGAATTTTGGCCCATTTCTCCTGACAGAGCTGGTGTAACTGAGTCATGTTTTTAGGCCTCCTTGCTCGCACAGACTTTTTCAGGTCTGCACACACATTTTCTATAGGATTGAGGTCAGGGCTTTGTGATGGCCACTCCAATACCTTGACTTTGTTGTCCTTAAGCCATTTTCCCACAACTTTGGAAGTATGCTTGAGGTCATTGTCCATTTGGAAGACCCATTTGCAACCAAGCTTTAACTTCCTGACTGATGTCGTGAGATGTAGCTTCAATATATCCACATAATTGTTCTTCCTCATGATGCAATCTATTTTGTGAAGTGCACCATTCCCTGGTGCACCCCCACAACATGATGATGCCACCCTTGTGCTTCACGTACGATCTTTGTTCCCATGTGTAGTTGAGTTGCAAACCGTAGTCTGGCTTTTTTATGGCGGTTTTGGAGCAGTGGCTTCTTCTTTGCTGAGTGGCCTTTTAGGTTATGTCGATATAGGACTCGTTTTACTGGGGATATAGATACTTTTGTACCTGTTTCATCCAGCATCTTCACAAGGTCCTTTACTGTTGTTCTGGGATTGATTTGCACTTTTCGCACCAAAGTACATTCATCTCTAGGAGACAGAACGCGTCTCCTTCCTGGGCGGTATGACGGCTGCGTGGTCCCATGGTGTTTATACTTGCGTACTATTGTTTGTACAGATGAACGTGGTACCTTCAGGCATTTGGAAATTGCTACCAAGGATAAACCTGACTCGTGGAGGTCTACAACTTTTTTTCTGAGGTCTTGGCTGATTTCTTTTGATTTTCCCATGATGTCCAGCAAAGAGGAACTGAGTTTGAAGGTAGGCCTTGAAATACATCCACAGGTCACAGGTACACCTCCAATGACTCAAATTTATGTCAATTAGCCTATCAGAAGCTTCTAAAGCCATGCCCAATAATTTTTCTGGAATTTCCGCAGCTGTTTAAAGGCACAGTCAACTTAGTTTTTTAAATTAATGTTGTAAACTCTGACCCACTGGAATTGTGATACAGTGAATTATAAATTAAATAATCTGCCTGTAAACAATTGTTGGAAAAATTACTTGTGTTTGAGAGTTGCACCCCTTCTGAAAAACCTACACTCGATCCCTCATGTCAAACAACTACAAGACCAAGTATCCCGTCTTTCATTTCTCTCCAAAAACTCTTGAACGTTGCGTTCCTTGGCCAGAGCTCTCTCCGCTATCTCTCTTCAGAATGACCTTCTTTGATCCAAATCAGTCAGGTTTCAATACTTAGTCATTCCAACTGAGACTGCTCTTCTCTGTATCACGGAGGCGCTCGCACTGCTAAAGCTAACTCTCTTCTCCTCTGCTCTCATTCCTTCTAGAACCTATCGGCTGCCTTCGATACCTGTGAACCATCAGATCCTCCTCCCAACCCTCTCCGAGTATGGGCATCTCCGGCGCGGCCCCGCTTGCGATTGCGTCCTACCTGGACAGGTCGCTCCTACCAGGGCGTGCGCGAGAAATCTGTCTCCTCACCACGTGCTCTCACCACTGGTGTCCCCCCAGGGCTCGTTCTAGGCCCTCTTCTATTCTCGCTATACACCAAGTCACTATGCAAATCGTAACTAACACTCACATGTCTCTCCTATTTCATTGCTATGCAGACGGACACACAACTAATCTTCTCCTTGTCCCCTTCTGATGACCCAGGTGGCGAATTCGCATCTCTGCATGTCTGGCAGACATATCAGTTGTGGATACGGATCACCACCTCAAGCTGAACCTCGGGCAAGACGGAGCGTGCTCTTCCTCCCGGGGAAGACTGCCCGGTTCCATGATCCTCGCCATCACGGTTGACAACTCCATTGTGTTCCTCCTCCCAGAGCGCTAAGAACCTAGCGTGATCCTGGACAACACCCTGTCGTCTCAACTAACATCAAGGCGGTGGGCCCGTTCCTGGTAGGTTTCATGCTCTACAACATCCGCAGAGTACGAACCCTGCCTCACACAGGAAAGCGGCGCAGGTCCTAATCCAGGCACTTGTCATCTCCCGTCTGGATTACTGCAACTCGCTGTTGGCTGGGCTCCTGCCTGTGCCATTAAACCCCTACAACTTCATCAGGACGCCGCAGCCCGTCTGGTGTTCAACCTTCCCAAGTTCTCTCACGTTCATCCCGCTCCTCCGCTCTCTCCACTGGCCTTCCATGAAGCTACGCATCCGCTACAAGGACCATGGCTGCTTGCCTACGGAAGCTGTGAGGGGACGGCAATCCTCAGTACCTCCAGGCTCTGATCAGGCCCTAACACCCAAACAGGGCACTGCGTTCATCCACCTCTGGCCTGCTCCCTACCCTACCACTGAGAAGTACAGTTCCGCTCAGCCCAGCGGGCAAAACTTGTTCGCTGCTCTGGCCCCCCAATGCTGGAACAACTCCCTCACGACGCCAGGAACAAGCCGAGTCAATCACCACCTTCCGGAGACACCTGAAACCCACCTCTTGAAGGAATACCTAGGAGGAGGATAATAATCCTCTCACCCCCCCCCCTCCCCCCCCTTAAAAGATTTAGATGCACTATTGTAAAGTGCTGTTCCACTGGTGTCATAGGGAATGACCAATTAAGTCGCCTCTGGATAAGAGCGGGTATCATGCTAAATGACTTAAAATGTA
>NW_019945555.1:42231-51109 GCF_002910315.2 Salvelinus sp. IW2-2015 | reverse complement strand
ACTGTGTCTCAAATGTTCGGCAGGACAGTATAAAGCCTAATAAATATAAGGCGTCATTAAACATTACACCCAATCACCGATAAGCCGCTTAGTTTTTTCAGCGAAAGTGCCACAATCGTCCCTTCGTGAATGCTACTTCAGTAAACCAGCAGTTAGCATCATATAAGTGGGTACCAAATGTCAGTGGCAAAAAACCCACTCCATAGCAGAGGCAGTATACTGCGTGCAGCATTGACTGCGTCTCTGTCATCTGATGACGAAGTGCTGCAAAAATAAACTATCCATCGTCCAAGACCACTGTGCCAATGTTAAGAATGCTAACGATCTTAAAGAACAGCTGGTAGAGTAAACTCAGCAACCTTTGCCTTAAGTCGTGAGCATACTGACAGCAACAAAGCTGGTTGTTTACGCTGATGTACGTTTTGACATGCAAACCTCCTGTGTGAGGATCTACTTTTATGAATATGTCAGAGACACAGCTGAGAGCTCATTCAAATGCCTGACTGCTTTGACTAGAAGGCGAAAAGTGGAGAACTGCATTGGTGTTTGCAGTGATGGTGCACAGACCAATCAGGATGAGACAGACTTCGTAGCACTCTAAGAGGCCACTAATCTAGGTACACTTGTAACATCAAGAAAGCACATGGATAGGCTACCGTTCTTTAAATAAGATTAGACTGACCATTGTACGTGTAGTCTTTATAAAAGACCAGACCACTAAAAACAAGAGTCTTCTTGTATTTGAGGAGATGGGAGCTGAACATCAAGCTGTTGTTTCACAGTGAAGCAGGCGGCTGGCACGAAAAAGTCTGTCCGCGGTTTTTGAGCTCAGAGAGCAGATAAGAAGTTTTCTGCAGGCAGGAGCACAAGTAACGACTCAGAAAATTTTTGATGAGAATTCCCTGCAAAACTGAGCTACCGAGTGGACATATTGGAAAGCTAAATTAAGTAAATTCTAAGCTTCAAGGAAAATAACACACTCTCAGGTGACAGGACAAGATCAGCTCTTTAACTGCGAAAGCTGCAATGTGCAGGCGACTTAAGAGGAAATACGATTCATCGAGAACCTGCATATTGTTGAACTACTACTATGATGCACTCAGTGATTCCATTAGTATTAAGGAGATATTTCATCACTGATGCATCTTTAAAAATACTTCGCCTGAAAACAGTTCCAATATGACTGGGTGAGAGATCCTTTACCAATGCACAGCTCCAATGTTTCAGCTCTGCAGAGGAGACCAGTTCATTGTAATAGACGTTCTGATCCACAATTGAGATGAGTTCACATCAGACGACTAAGAATTTGGCTGAAGGTAGAGAAGGCAGTAATCCACTCTATAGGGGAGGCGTATGGGCATTCTTCTTCCTTTTGCCTCTTATCTTTGTATATGCTTCTCTGCTGTTCTGTGCACTGAAGACCAACAGGTCCCAGCTTAAACTTGGAGCAGGAGCTGAGAGTTGCAGTATCATCCCTTCAACCGCTCAAAAGCTGTTGCTCTGCAAACGTGATCTATTGTAGCCATTAATCTTGGACTCCTCATTTGATTTGAAAAAATCAGCACAAATTGTTTTATTCATTTTTTGGTTTATAGTAAAGGTTTCATATATGTTGTGCTCTGAGTTAATGTTGCTAATCAATTTGAATTTATTATTATTTATTGATATATTAAAAATAAATAAATTAATTGCATGGCAATTGAGACTTTAAGTCTTTTCTGCTGAACAGACTTAAAACAATGTTAATAATTATTCTTTTGTTGTAAGTTGATCTATATTTTTTCTTTTTTCTTTTTTTGTATTCTTTTAATGTTAATACAGGATACAATGTTATTGCGAGGGTCTACTATAACAATTTCTATAGACAAATTATACTATTTACAGTCCGCGGGAGATTTTGGGGGCGCTTACATTTACTTCTTCCTAGGGGGGTAATAAGCAGCACCCACCGTAGCACGCGTACAGCAGAATAGTTTCACTGTCACCACCAAGCCAATGTTCTTCGGCGCCTTTCCTTCAGTTCATCCTGCTTGGCCAATGACTGCAACGAAAATGCAAAATATCACTGAAGCTGGAGATACATATCTCCCTCAACTAGACTTTAAGCACCAGCTGTCAGAGCACTCATAGATCACTGCACCTGTAAATAGCGCCACCTGTAATTACCCATCAACTACCTGCATCCACATACTGTTATTTTATTTTGTTCCTTTGCCCCATATCTCTATTGTACACTCATCTTCTGCCACTTATCATCAGTGTTTATTGCTATATTTGTAATTATTCTCGCCCTATGGCTATTATTGCTACCTCCGTTATCCTACTTCATTTGCACACTGTCATAGACGTTTTCTATTTGTATTATGACTGTATGTTTTGTTTATTACAATGGTTAACTCTGTGTTGTTGTGGTGCATAAAGTTGGCTTTATCTTGACCAGGTCAATGTAAATAAGTGAAATAAAAAAATACACACACAGTGTAACGGAATGAATAAATATTGTACATGTAAGTAATATGAAGATGAGCGAGATGCAGTAGAATGAAATAGAACTGTTTTTCAGTTCTCGGTCCCAGCTTTGATCACCTGTACTGACCTCGCCTCGATTGATACAGCGACCATCTCTGTCAGCGCATATAGTATTCTGGCCATTACTGCTGGTCCAGATAAATTATATCTTCATCGAGTTTGTGTATTTCCAACCATGCCAGCACAGAATGGTTCAGTTTGGATTGACATGGTGTGAAAGGTTAGATCCACCCTGATGGAGGTCTGCCTTCATTTCAGCATGGTATTGCGCGTTCCCCTCTCAAAATGTATGTGTCCCCCAACTTGCTCTCTCTTAGAAACAGACTCCTTCATCCACTTCCAAGATATGGGCAGTGATGGAGAGACACAACTGGGAAATCAGCGCAACATTAAGTTACGTCCTTGAATGGGCTTTACTCTCTTCCTGCGCCTCGTTGGCTATCCCTCATTCCCGCTCGCGCTTAGCCGGAGGCGGGCTGTGCCACCCTGGATAGGAAGCTGTTCGCCATGCGGCCAAGGGGTCAGAGATTTCAAATGGGCACTTCCCGCGCCTGCATGGCCTCCGTACTGTCAGTAAAGCGAGTGGTCGGTGCGACCTTGTGCGCTGTGGCGTAGGTCTGGGCAGGGGGTGACAGCATCATCTCCGGCTACGTTAGCTGGGTGGCAGATTAAAGTGGACCACAGAGGAATATCTCTCAGTGCTACTGAAGGACAGGGCTCAGAGGTAATATGATTTGTTTGTCACCAGTTGTTCTTGTAGCTGGCTGGTCCAGCATGCAGACCGGATCTGTAAGAGCTGGTCCTCTTCGACACACGCCGTGATCTGGCGTTGCAGCCGGGTGGCACTGGTAGGCAGGTGGGGCAGCATCGGCTGGAAGGAAGGAGAAGCGATGGAGTAGGACCAGAAGGTCAGGCATGGTGACATTGGGTGGCAATGGATGGCCATTGGGCAGGTGAGGCTGACACTGGAATGGTTGGCAGCACAGGGAAGATTGGTGCTCTCCCTCCTACCCATGGAGCTTATAAGCTCTAAGTCGGCGGTTAGGGACCTCAGAGTGCTACCTCAGTATTTTGTTATCCCTAGCTATCCCGGTCTTGGGTCGAGCCAGGCTTCTGCTGTGCCTGGAACCTCCTGCTGGAGGACATCCACAGGAGAAATGGCGGCTGCAGAGGCTGCGTGGACAGAGACCGTCTGCCTGAGCAAGAGGAGAGAGGGGCTTTTGTCGGATGTTAGACCTCTGGAGAGGATTGGCCTGGATCCGAACTCAGACTGGCGTGCATGGAGTCCCAGATAAAGGAGCTACTGCCTTGGTGCAGTGGAGCATACATTGGGCCTCCTAGGGTTGCTTGGGTGTCTGTGGTCTGCTGGATTTAACCTCTGGCTCCTGCTTGTGGCTGGAGGTGAAGTTGCTCCCTCCGGATTTGGCTTGACCAGACCCAGACGCTTGCTACCCATCTGTCCCCTCCAGCTGCGAGAGGCATGTGAGGCACTTTGAGGTGTTTTTTGATATCCTTTGAACAGTGAGAGAGGTCACAGTGAGCATTGGGAGCCTGATGGGTGGAGTGGCCATTGGAAGCCTTCCCATGTCAGCCCTCTCTTTAGTCAAATCCATGTTGTGGAAGTGGGATCGGCTATTCTTTCTCCCTGGTGGCATTGGTAGGACAATATCACTGGCACTCCGGACACTGAGGATGTCTGTCCAGCTGTTCTCAGAACTGTTCTGACTGGTCTCTTGTGTCCTAGTCTTGGACTTCCCTCTGTCTTTCATGGCTGTGAGAGTCACAGTGGAGGAGCAAACAACAACAAAAAGCATGTTTGAGAATAAGAGTATAGAATAAATTACATATATTACAATAGAATTTGATCAAAGTTGTTATTGTAAACTATTGTTTTTCCACTTTCAAAGTACATTCCAATTCCTGCGAAGATGTTCATAAATTCATAATGGACTTTCAGATCATTTGCACACGTATGATTTGACTATACAGTTTCAACAATATATTCTTGAAACAGAAACACAAGACCACAAAACCTAGTTTAAAACTTGTGACTTGTGCAAGTCATGTTCTGGGTGCGACGGGTTTTGTATCCTTTTATATTATGTTTGTATATATTGGTTTTCAGATTTTTTTTAGCATTTATTAAACTGCTCCGTTTATACCAAGTTCACTCTCCCGCGCCTGACTTCTCTGCCACCAGCACGCACCCATTACAGAATCACCGACCAAGTTATGGAGTCAGCAGGACAAGGTACCCCGGCCATAGAGGTGGAGGAGCGCGTCCAGGAGCATGCAGCAATACTTCACCATCTTGGTATCGCCATGGACCGTGTTGTCCAGAAATTGGACCGCTGGGAGAGACAGGAAGTTCTTCCAGCGCCTCCACCAGCACAACCGGGGTCTCCCCTGAGCACCCCTTTTCCACCTGGGTCCAGTGGGATTCGTCTCTCCCTGCCCCAGGAGTATGACGAAGAGGCTGCGGGCTGCCGGGGGTTCCTACTTCAACTGGAGCTATACCTGGCCACCGTCCACCCGGCTCCATCTGGCCATGAGAGGGTGTCTGCCCTCGTCTCATGCCTCACCGGGAAAGCCCTGGAGTGGGCCAACGCCGTGTGGAGAGAGGGAGATGCGGCGTTGGACCAGTTTGAGGAGTTCACCCGTATTATTCCAGTATTCGACCACCCGCCAGTATTCGACCACCCGCCCGAGGGTAGAGCGGCGGGTGAACGCCTCTACCATCTGAGGTAGGAGACGAGGAGTGCCCAGGAGTTCGCACTGGAGTTTAGGACACTGGCTGCCGGCGCGGGATGGAACAACAGGGCCCTGATCGACCATTACCGCTGCAGTCTAACCTGCTCTGTGTTGTTGTCCTCTGGAAACACCTCTGGTTTATTTGGTGAGGGGGGCACACGGGGCGATTGGCGGAGTCAGGGTTTAGACCTGAGCCAACTCCCCGTGCTTACCGCGGGGAGCGTGTCACCGGTCAGGCACCGTGTTATGCAGTGATGCGCACTGTGTCTCCAGTGCGCATTCACAGCCTGGTGCGCTCTGTGCCGGCTCCCCGCATTTGCCGTGCTAGAGTGGGCATTCAGCCAGGACGGATTGTGCTGACTCAGCGCTCCTGGTCTCCGGTGCGTCTCTTCGGCCCAGGATATCCTGCGCCGGCTCTGCGCACTGTGTCTCCGGTGCGCCTTCACAGCCCAGTGCGTCCTGTGCCGGCACCCGCATATGCCGGGCGAAAGTAGGCATCCAGCCAGGACGGGTTGTGCCAGCTCTACGCTCAAGACCTCCAGTGCGCCTCCACCGTCCAGTGTATCCAGTGCCTGCTCCACGCACCAGGCCTCCAGTGTATCTCCCCAGTCCGGTGAGACCTGTTCCGGCTCCACGTACGAAGCCTCCAGTGATGATCCACGGCACGAAGCCCCTGTAGTGGATGATCCATGGCCCGGAGCCTGTTAGTGAATATCCATGGCACGAAAGCCTCAAGTGATTCCATGGGACCCAGCGAGCCTGGAGCGATAATCCATGGCCCGGAGCCTCCAGGCACGGTCTACGGTCCGGAGGTCCCGGCGACGATCCTGCACCAGAGGGCCACCGAAATGGGGGGAGCCTCAAGCGGAGCGGGGTCTGCGTCCCGCACCGGTTTGCGGCCGGAGTCCGAACCTTTGGGGGGGGGGGGGGGGGTACTGTCACGCCTGACCTTAGAGATCCTTATTTATTCTCTATGTTTGGTTAGGTCAGGGTGTGACTCGGGTGGGAAAGTCTGTTTCCTATTTCTTTGTTTTTGGCGAGTGTGGTTCGCATCAAATTGTCTCTGATTGGGGATCATATATAAGTTGTCATTTTCCTTTTGGGTTTTTGTGGGATCTTGTTTTCTGTTTAGTGTCTGACCCTGACAGAACTGTGGGCGCTTTCGTTTTCGCTTTTTTGTTATTTTTGTTTGAGTGTTGTTTGAATAAAAGAATCATGAACACTTTTCCACGCTGCGCTTTGGTCTACTCATTCTTCCACAACGAGGAGCGTTAACGTAAATTGTATGTTTATTTTTCAGGTGAATTATAGGAAAAAGATAGTTTATTTTTGCCACATCCTGCTTTGCTTTTTGGTGGAATGTCACTCTTCCATATAGTAGCTGTGCATTTATTGGCTGCAATGACTGACAATTTAATGAATCTGGTTTTGCTTCAAATTTTAACTGGTAGAACAGAATCATCTCCAAGAAGAATAAGGGAAGGATCTAGTGGTGCCGTCATATTAGTGACCTGTGATAAGATCTGAATAATGTTTTCCAATAATTGCTTAGTTCAGGGCAGGACAAAAACATATGCATAAGTGTGCCCATTCCCATTTTACACCTTGGGCAAAATGTTGAATATTTAAGAATTGATCTTGTACAGTCTCTCTGGTGTAAAGTAGACCCTATGTAAAATATTGAATTGCATCAACTTGTGCCTTGTGTTAAATGAAAGATGCTGAGCATCTAAAAAGAGCTTTCCCCATTTCTCATCCTCAAAAATGAGACCAAGGTCATCATGCCACTTCATGCAAGCTTTCAGAGGTTCATCATTCCCCAACAGAGCTTGAAGCCTAGAGTACATGTAGTAAATGAAACCTTTTACCCCCTTCCTCTCCAGCCACAGTTGATCAGTTTTAGGTTTACTCATGGGCTGAATCCTACCTCCCTGCTGAGTGGCAATATAATGCCTAACCTGTAGGTACTTGAAGAAATGAGTTTGAGGTAACTGAAAATGAGATGCCAGTTGTTGAAAGGATAGTGGTTAACCTTCTCTATAGAGATTACCAAATGTTTTAATTCCTTTGTTGAACCAAGAAAATGTAATACCATCTTTCAGGGCTTTGGGTAAGATGGGGTTATTATAGAAAGGTGTTTGTTCATATATAGATCTAAGCCCTTCTGTTTGTTTACAGACTTCAATCCATATATATAAAGTGTATGTATATACTGTACTCTATACCACCTACTGCATCTTGCCGATGCCGTTCGGCCATCGCTCATCACATATTCTTAATTATTCCTTTACACTTGTGTGTTTAAAAGGTAGTTGTCGTGAAATTGTTAGATTACTTGTTAGATATTACTGCACGGTCGGAACTAGAAGCTCACAAGTATTTCACTACACTCGCATAAACATCTGCTAACCATCTGTATGTGACCAATACAATTTCATTTGATTTGCAATGTACGGTCTCAAGTAGTTGGTACAAGTGAACTTTTTTCAAGGAGTCAGCAACTTTACGTGATTTCCTCATAATAGATTTTTTTCCTAACTCATGAGTGTAATTTCTGTGCTTCTATGATGTCTGGAAAGCATGGTCCACAAAGGTATGTATTTGTGAGGAGTCCTAAATTGGTTACAAATACAAGAGTGCATGCGTGCGTGCGTGCGTGGTTAGGTTTGAAGCTTCTCTAACCTGCTCTGTGTTGTTGTCCTCTGGAAACACCTCTGGTTGTCATCGCTCTCTGTGATAGAAGATTAGCCTTAGCGCAGCAGCTGTGGCAGACAGATTCTGCTAGTGAGTGTAAACTGAGAGCGCACAGCTGATTAACCCCTTCACTGCCGGCCAGGGAAATTGAAATGTATGCAAATGTTTCCCAGTTATGCAAATACTTGCACCATGACGTGAAACCGTGAAAGAAAGAAGGCCATGTTTCAGTTATGGTGACGCACAATCACATGTAGCCTAACTAACCTAACCTTCCTGAGAGTATGATGGAAAGTGTTCATTGTAAACCAACATCCTTCTATGCTTTGCTCTATCTCTGGCCTCTTTCTTGAACCAGTTCTAGAACAATTGATACAGCCATACTTCTCTGCTTAGTCATAGCTTCTCATGCATAGAAGGTAGGTCATGGTAGGTCGCTCCTACCAGGTGGTGAATCGCATCTCTGCATGTCTGGCAGACATATCAGTGTGGATGACGGATCACCACCTCAAGCTGAACCTCGGCAAGACGGAGCTGCTCTTCCTCCCGGGGAAGGACTGCCCGTTCCTGATCTCGCCATCACGGTTGACAACTCCTTGTCCTCCTCCCAGAGTGCTAGAACCTTGGCGTGATCCTGGACAACACCCTGTCGTTCTCATGCTCTACAACATTCGCAGAGTACGACCCTGCCTCACGCAGGAAGCGGCGCAGGTCCTAATCCAGGCACTTGTCATCTCCCGTCTGGATTACTGCAACTCGCTGTTGGCTGGGCTCCCTGCCTGTGCCATTAACCCCTACAACTCATCCAGAACGCCGCAGCCCGTCTGGTGTTCAACTTTCCCAAGTTCTTCTACGTCACCCCGCTCTCCGCTCTCTCCACTGGCTTCCAGTTGAAGCTCGCATC
>NW_019945555.1:29036-40390 GCF_002910315.2 Salvelinus sp. IW2-2015 | reverse complement strand
CTAAATCCACCTCAAGCTGAACCTCGGCAAGACGGAGCTGCTCTTCCTCCCGGGGAAGGACTGCCCGTTCCATGATCTCGCCATCACGGTTGACAACTCCATTGTCCTCCTCCCAGAGTGCTAAGAACCTTGGCGTGATCCTGGACAACACCCTGTCGTTCTCATGCTCTAACACATTCGCAGAGTACGACCCTGCCTCACCAGGAAGCGGCGCAGGTCCTAATCCAGGCACTTGTCATCTCCCGTCTGGATTACTGCAACTCGCTGTTGGCTGGGCTCCCTGCCTGTGCCATTAAACCCCTACAACTCATCCAGAACGCCGCAGCCCGTCTGGTGTTCAACTTTCCCAAGTTTTCTCACGTCACCCCGCTCCTCCGCTCTCTCCACTGGCTTCCAGTTGAAGCTCGCATCCGCTACAAGACCATGGGTGCTTGCCTAACGGAGCTGTGAGGGGAACGGCACCCTCCGTACCTTCAGGCTCTGATCCAGGCCTACACCCAATTCAAGGGCACTCGCGTTCATCCACCTCTGGCCTGCTCTCGCCTCCCTACCTCTGAGGAAGTACAGTTCCCGCTCAGCCCAGTCAAAACTGTTCGCTCTCTTGGCAACCCCAATGGTGGAAACAAACTCCCTCACGACGCCAGGTCAGCGGAGTCAATATCACCACCTTCCGAGACACCTGAAAACCCCACTCTTTAAGGGAATATACCTAGGAATAGATAAGTAATCCCTTCTAACCCCCCCCCCCCTTTAAAAGAGTAGAGTGCACTATTGTAAAGTGGTTGTTCCACTGGATATCATAAGGTGAATGCACCAATTTGTAAGTCGCTCTGGATAAGAGCGTCTGCTAAATGACTTAAATGTAAATGTAAATGTAATGCATGTTTCTAGAGAGAAACTGGGTACGATGCATGACTGATCTTACAGTGCAATGTGAGTCTTTGCACTGGCCACCATATAAATCTCTACAAAAATGTGGTGACACCTCTTAAACTTGAGTGATATCTTTATAATGCTAGTAAGCTTTGGGCTTTGGTGGAGAGAATGCGTTTCGGAATGAACCTTAGACAACAATACATAAGTTGCCAAAAAGTATTTTTTATGATGGAGTGTGAAAAACCCAAGGGATCATCATCTATTAATGAACTGGTTGAGAGCAGATATGACATTTTCTGTAATTTAAATAGTTGAGGCTGTGTGTAAGTTCAGATGGTGTTCAAGGTACAATGTGTTCAACCTCGTTTCGTTACAGACCTTTAGTGCTCCCCTGTGGAATATCACGTGTCGTTACATGGGGATCAACATCTGTTTTTGAAGGGGAGGGGGACATGGATAATGTTATAATAAAATCATGCCGAGGAAGCTTTATTCAAAAGACGGAGGATGAGACACGATGTGCCGTACAGTGTCAGGCTTCAGATCAAAAGAAAAACGATAGTCACTGCCTCGCAGTCCAACCAACGGTATTTTAAACTAAGCACAGTTTGAAGGCTAAGCAAAGAGACCTGGTTACCGCGTAACCCAGCGGTTATATTAAATCTGCAGCTGTCTGCTTCCCTTACATGTGCAAGTTGAGACAGGGCCTCTTGACTCAAGCGAAGAAAACTTTGGCCAAATATTARGACAAACAAGCGTATTGGTTAGAAAATGTTGTTCAGCATTCTCGCATTTCATAAACACTGTGTTTGGATAGATCCTCATTTCCAATGCTGTCGTACAAATAGTTCCACCTGAGAATTTGTCAGTGTTGCTATATATTGAAAATGTGAGGAATTATGGCACTAAGGTGTGAGTCAGATGTGAGTCCTTCGGATTAATACAAATTTGAATTGGACCTTCACTTATATTAGTCCGGTCCGCACTTACTGTTCCAACAGTACTTCTGACAGTAGTTGCTGCTTCTGCTCATGCACAACAGCCTGGATCGGTGGGCGCTGGATCATTTCTGTCACCTGCCCTTTGTAGATAGGGGTTGAAAGCGCAGTGGAGGTACTAGGATGTCAAGCAGAGCAGACGCTGGGATGATGCTGGCTGATCCTCTCTGGTCCATGGTAGGCCATGAGGTCTCAATAGGGCTCCCGATTGCGGCAGCGTCTAAGGCACATGGTCCCATAGGGCAGCGCACAATTGGGCTCCAGTGTCGTCCGGTTAGGTTTTGACGGGGTAGGCCGTCATTGTAAATAAGAAATTTTTGTTCTTACTAACTGTGCCTAGATAAAAAAAAAAAAATGAAGATGTGTGTGGTGTGTGTGTGTGTGTGTGCGACCCCCTAACAACTGGCTTTGCTCCATCTCTTCAGAAAGAGACTCTTCATCCACCTCCAAGATCGAGGGCAGTGATGGAGAGACCACACATGGAAGAAAGGCCAGACTTAAAGTTAACGTCCCAGAGAATGGCTTTTTACTCTCTCCGGCGCCCTCGTTGGCTATTCTCCCAGTTGCCCGCTAGCCTTGGCACGGGAGGCGGGCATGTGCCACCGCTTGATAGGAGGCTGTTCTGCCAGTGGGACCAAGGGGGTCAAGAGGATTTCAAAGGGGCACTTCTCGCCCGCCTGCACGGCTCTCCTACTGGTCAGTAAAGCGGAGTGGTCGGTGCGACCTGTGTGGCTGGGCGTAGGTCTGGGCAGGGGGTGACAGCCATCATCTCCGCCTACGTTAGCTTAGTGGCAGACTAAAGGTGGACCAAAGAGGAACATCCTCTCAGTGCTACTGAAGGACAGGGGCTCAGAGGGTAATATGATTTGTTTGTCACCCAGTTGTTCTTGTAGCTGCTGGTCCAATATAGCAGACCGGATCTGTAAGAGCTGGATCCTCTTCGACACACGCCGTGATCTGGCGTTGGCAGGCCGGGCTGTCACTGGGGAGGCAGGTGGGACAGGCACTCGGCTGGAAGGAACTGAAGAAGCAGATGGAGTAGGCACCAGAAGGTCAGGCACATGGCTGACCATTGGGGTAGGCAATGGGATGGCCATCTGGGCAGGTGAMGCTGACACTGCAATGGTTGGCAGCACAGGGAAAGAATTGGTGCTCTCCCTCCTACCCATGGAGTTTATAAGCTCTAAGGTCTGGTTAGGGAACCTCAGAGTGCTGCCGTCAGTATGTCTTGTTATCCTAGCTATCCCGGTCTTGGGTCGTGCCAGGCTTCTGCTGGCCTGGACCTCCGGCTGGAGGACATCCACAGGAGACCATGGTGGCTGCAAGAGGCTGCCGTCGGACAGAGACCGTCTGGCCTGAGCAGGAGCAGAGCGGGGCCTTTGGTCCTGGATCCTCTGGAGAGGATTGGCGTGGATCCTGACCTCAGACTGGCTGCATGGAGTCCCAGATAAAGCTACTGCCTTGGCTGCAGTGGAGCATACATTTGGCCTCTTAGGGATGCTTCCTGGTGTCTGTGGTCTGCTGGATTTAACCTCTGGCTCCTGCTTGTGGCTAGAGGTAAATGTGCTCCCTCCGGTTTTGGTTTTGACCAGACCCAGACGCTTGCTACCCATCTGTCCCTCCAGCTGCAGACGAGGCATGCGAGGCACCTTGAGGGTGTTTTTGATCCTTTGGACAGTGAGCGAGGTCACAGTGAGCATTGGGAGCCTGATGGGTGGAGTGGCCATTGGAAGCCTTCCCATGTCAYCCCTCTCTTTAGTCACATCCATGTTGTGGAAGTGGGATCGGCTATTCTTTCTCCCTGGTGGCATTGGCTGTAGGACAATATCACTGGCACTCRGGACACTGAGGATGTCTGTCAGGCTGTTCTCAGAACTGTTCTGACTGGTCTCTTGTGTCCGAGTCCTGGACTTRCCTCTGTCTTTCATGGCTGTGAGAGTCACAGTGGAGGAGCAAACAACAACAAAAAGCATGTTTGAGAATAAGAATATAGAATAAATTACATATATTACAATAGAATTTGATCAAAGTTGTTATAATAAGCTAGTGTTTTCCACTTTCAAAGGACATTCCAATTCCTGCCAAAATGTTCATAAATTCATAAAAATGAAAGATTCACAGACTAAGGCCAACCTTCAATTTGGACTTCCAGATCATTTGCACACGTAGGATTTGACTATACAGGTTCAACAATATATTATTGAAAACAGAAACACAAGACCTAGTCACAAATCACAAAACATAACAGTTTTTCTGACAGTTATTGATCAAATAAAGTTCTCATAAGATAAAAGTAATGTATTTGAGATTATTTCATTAAATTATAGGTCCTACCTCAGTTCAGGAAGAGCGTCAATGACCTGTCTATGAAATGTCTTATTTTAACAAAACAATTCTTCATTATGACATCATGTACATTATAAAAGTCATCCACATCATAAAAGTTTGTCAAAATCACTTGAATAGGCATGAAATGTAACATTAAATACAATAGTCCTAATTCAACAATTGAATAGAAATAATAGTTTGACAGTAATTATTCAGTTTACTGGCTTTTATTTTCATTACAGTAGTGGTTTTGAATTTATTAAAATGAGATTAGGCCTAGTGAGTTTAGTAGAACTCGATCGCTCATTGAACATCTGTGTGGAACGTTCGCAGCTGACGGCACACAGACGCCTTTGAAAAATATTCACGATTTTAGTTTCATATTCAATTCATCAGCATATTTGCAAAGCAAATAAATTCCCAGTTTTCTAAATTCTGATTTCTAAGTTTGCTTTTTACAACACTCATCTGGCTGAATACTCTCTCGACTTCAGCATTCGAGTGTGGCAAGGACAACACAGACACAGCAGCCATGGCAAGTTCTTGAAACGGGTTGATATCAGCTGCATCCCTGAACTTCCAAATCTCACTCCAGAAGCCCAGTGTTTTTTGTCTCATTCCATTTACTAAGATGGATGGCACGCCATTGTTGGACAATTTTGTCTATCTCTGCAGGGGAGTAGCCAAGGAGCTTGGCTATTTTTTCTATTTCTCCAGGGCTCTTATTGTGCTTTAGAGTTTCCTCCACATTGAAAACTGACATGTACTGCAATGCTTCGATGTTGTCCGGCAGTCTCACCCTCAACTCATTAGTGAGGGAGATGGTGAAGGCTACACACCTCTTTCTGACATTGTTTTCATCCTCAGGCGCAAGGTGGAGCTTAGTTGCCTTTGACTCAAAAAGGTAACCAAGGTACGGTTTGGGACTGATGTATCCATCTACTGGCCATTTGAGTACATCAACATTTGCCAGTGGATTCTGCACCCTGCTGCTCACAGACTTGATCAGGCTAACCAAGCTGTCAAGTAGCTTAAGAGGATCTACTTGCTCTCCCTCAAAAGCCTTGATGGCCAACTGTACCTCACCCAGCACTGACTTCAAAAAAGGCAGATACAATATGTTTTGAGGATCACTGTACATGGAGTATAAAACCTCAGCCATGTAGCAGTGTAGCAGCACTGGACTTGGTGACTGCGAAATGCAGCCTAAGCTTCTCCCACTGGTCCAAAATGTGTGAAACCACGGGTTCAATGGAGAGCCAACGTGTGGCACATACCTCTACATCTGTAAAGGTTTCTCCCCACAGTTGATGGTCTCATATATGGCCTTGTATGCCTCCCTGCGCTTTGGAGACACTGAAAACCAGTTATAAGTCTCTCGTACCAAGTACTCCACACTACGGGGATGGCGTCATTGGAAGCATGACTTACAGCAAGCTGCAGAGAGTGGCTCACACAGCGAATAAGAACCAGATATTTGAGACCATACTCCTCCTTCAGCACTTTATGGACCCCATTGTTAATCCCCGTCATGGCATTGTGTCAGTCCCTATCCCCAGGAGTTTCTCTTTTTTAAGACCACTTCTCGAGGAAAGCCACAACATCACTTGCTATAGATTTGGCATCTCCTCCCTCCAACTCAACAAGCCCCAGAAATGTTGATACAATTGTCTGCTTGGTGTCACTAAAGTACCTTATCACAACCCCCAGGTACTTAGAAACACTTACATCCGTGGACTCATCGAGGAGGAGGCTGAAACGCTGGTCACCCACATCTGCGACCAACTTTTTCAGAAAGTATGGTGCTAGAACACCATTAATCATTTCTGTGCATTTTGAAGTGGGTAGCAGCAGTGGAGTCTGAGAAAGCAGCTCTACATGCTTCTCCAATGTGATCACATGCCAGCATGGAACAGTGTTCAGCGATAGCCTTATGCCATGGTGGCCTCAGGCTTTTTTGCAGTGTACATTTTTTTAAAAAACCATAAATGGCACTTGTTTTTGGTGGAACTGTTATAAAGGCTTTGCCTTTTGAGTATGTTTTTGAGTTGTCCAATGTGTTTTTTACATCACTAAGTTTTGGGCAAGTTGCCCGTGTATCATCTCCATAAATGGCTTAACCAGCCTTTGAATTCAGGGTTTGAATTCCACTCCTTTCTGTATTTTTGAGTGTACAGTTTAGACTGAGACATGATGAGCTAGCCAGCTAGATGTTTAGCTTATGTCACAGAGAGGCACACACACAGTGGACAAAGGTGAGTAAGTGACTGAGGCTGTGTGAGTCAAATGCAGTGATTTATTTTTGTGCAGCGATTTATTTTAGACAAAACATCTTATATTTACATCAGCCAACGGCGGCTTCCCGCATGCGCGATTAATTTGCAGTCTGTACGTGGAGAGGTGAACATCTCCTGCTCTGACTGCAGCTGGGAGGGACTGCTGCCCGAGGACTGGGCTGCCTGTGAGTGCTTTGGGATGGAGACCACGGCAGCACCCGCTGCTCGTTGAGAAGAGTAAGAACGATATGTGCTTTCACGTCAGTCTCCAATAACACCAGAAAAAGTCGCTAGATTTGTCGCTAGTCACTTTTTTGAAAATTTCTCGCTAGAGGGGTCTGAATAGTCACTAAATATAGCGACAAAGTTGCTAAGTTGGCAAAACTGGTTTTCTTGTATATTTTGGTCCCATTCGGTTTTAGCACCGTCAGCCAATGGGGGAAGTGAGAACACATTTCAATATCACTTTTGCAATACAATAAATAGCCTATTAATTTGTCAACAAAACAAGTTAATAAATTATATTTGGCTTCACATCTCCAACTCAACCAAAAATAAAAGTTAAAGAATGTAATTAAGCCAGTGTCTTAGATTGAACTATCCAAGCAGTAAATATATCCTTTAAATGTTGATATTTGGTTGCGTTGTCAACTAAACACAATTCAATATTACTTTTGTAATACAGTAAATAGCCTGAAGTTAAGGCTATCTTACAAACTAATGTAACAGTATTTATTCAACCTTAAAATAAGTAACAGATCCATGGACACATTTTGAGGTTACTGTAACTATACATTTATTCGTATGTAACGTTAATCATATAAAGCGTGCATGTTTAAGATAGCATGCATGCTATACTGTAGGTTGTGGCGAATCTGTGGAGATATTCACAATTGCTGTAGTCTGTAGAATCTCGAACGGCATTGATCACTTGCACCATGTACTTTTAATGTAATCTCAACTTCAAACCAGGTAATTTGGTTCTGCTATTTGATGAAGCACAGTGGTTTAGTCGCCAGGGTTGTGGGTGCGATTCCCACGGGTGACCAGTGTGACCGTATGCTAACTGACTAAAATGTAAATAAACAGTGGTGGGAAAAGTACAAAATTGTCATACTTGAGTAAGAGTAAAAAGTTACCTTAGTAGAAAATGACTCAAGTAAAAGTGAAAGTCAGCCAATAAAATACTACTTGAATAAAAGTCTAAAAGTATTTGGTTTTAAATATACTTAAGTATCAAAAGTAAATGTAGGTGGTAAAATATACTTAAGTATCAAAAGTAAAGTATGAATTTAAAATTCCTTAAATTAAGCAAACCAGATAGCCAGGGTCACACTCAGACATCATTTAAAAACAAAGCATTTGTGTTTAGTGATTAGTGAGTCCACCAGATCAGAGTCAGTAGGGATGACCAGGGGTGTTCTCTTGATAAGTGTGGGAATTGGACCATTTTCTGTCCTGCTAAGCATTCAAAATGTAATGAGTACTTTTGGGTGTCAGGGAAAATGTACAGAGTAAAAAGTACATCATATTCTTTAGGAATGTTGTTAAGTAAAAGTAAAATATGTCAAAAACATAAATAGTAAAGTACAGATACAGTACTTTAAAGTATTTTTACTTAAATACTTTATATGAAAATAAAGAAAGTCCCACACTGTGGGGTTTTGCTAGGCTTAGCGTGCTAAAATAACTATAAACTAGAAGGATTTTACATTAATTAAAGTTTAAGCTACTGACTCATGTAGGCCTGACAATTTGTCTTTGTTCTCAGGAGTAACAGTTCTCATAGCCTAACCATGGGCCACACGCCTGAAATATGGTGTGTGATGCAACAATGTACACAGGCCGTAAGATATGAACAAAAGTGTGAAATGTGTGTGTGTGTGCTGGAAGTAAACAGTTAGCCCAGATAAGTGTGCTGGGAAGCTGTGGTTAGCCTTGAGCGAGAACAGTGGGCTTTGTATACAGGTGCAAATAGCTCAGACAATGTTGCAGAGCTGTCTGACCTCAGTCTTTGGGGTGAGGGAGCGTAATCTACACAGCAACAAGCGTCGGGACATCACATGCGCTAAGGGGCTAGGACTAGCTTATGCGCCAACACCAACGATAGGCTGGGTGAGTCTAAACCACGCCCAGTCTCTACTCTGACAGGCCGGCTCGGAAGCGGGAACTATCTCTGTCATGAGTATATTATAATATCTTTGTCAGGAACAAGTGTCTTCTCTGTTTTTCATCCTGCGTGATGTTACAGTGAACCCGTATATACGGAAATTGCATTTGCCATTTATTAACTTTTGAATTAAACAATTATTTTAACCAAGTTCAGGTGTGCTATTGTTCCTATCTCAGTCGAACCTTCGCAGCCTTAACAACACTCCATATATAAACTCCCAGTAATTTATTGGGTATTTACCAACGTTTCGGCATCACTGTGCCTTCTTCAGGGTAAGTTTCTAAAATCCTCTTATGGAAGAGATACTGTACATAGATGATGTCTTTGTGCTCTGGGAAGGAAGTCAGCAGGAACTAAATGAATTCCAAACTACTAAACGAGAGCACTGAATACCTCAAATTCACCATGCAGACTGATGAGAGAAAAATAAACTACCTGGATTTATGGATCATCAAAGAGAATGATGCAGTACACACAGACTTATACACAAAGCCCACAGTGCATCCCCTTCCCCTCAAAAATGGTCTACCATACAGTCAGTTATGCAGGGTTAAACTAATCTGTGGCCACCAGACAGATTTTGACAGCAATGCTAAAAAAAGGACAGATAAATTCAAAATGAGAGGCTACAAGGACAAAACTCTGATGCTGCAATAATGAAAATATCTCAAAAACCAAGAGAGGAATTACTTAAAACTCAACCAAAGAAGAAAAACAACGCAAACATCTTTTCCACTAAGTACAACAAGGGTTCAGAGAAAATGAAAGCAATCCTGAAAAAGGACTGGCATATTCTGCAATCAGACAATAACAAAAAAATTGCCCACTCTTCAAGGAACCCCCACTGCTGGTCTATAAGCGTGGTCGCAATATTGGAGATAGCTTGGTGAGATCTGACATGCCCCCTGCGCTCACTCAGACACTCTTGATACCTATCCCAAATGGGAACTACAAAATGTGGCTCATGCGCACAGTGCAATAGCACTATAAATACAGGTCGAAAAATCCCTGTTAGGGGTATCATCTCATGCAAGACCACTGGAGTAATCTATCTCATCACCTGTTCATGTGGAAAAGCCTACAAAGGGAGGCTTACTGGATATCCTATCTAAAAACATTACTTTTACTTGTAATGCGGTCTGTCTGTAGCTGGTGTAGAGGATTCAGGCGCAGGACAGCAGATATGAGTAAATATACGTACTTTACTCAAAATATACAAATGCGATACAATAAAGAGAGCCCACATTAACGGACTGTACTACATACAAACAATTACTCACAAACAAACATGGGGGAACAGAGGGTTAAATAATGAACAAGTAATTGGGGAATTGAAACCAGGTGTGAAAGACAAAACAAATGGAAAATGAAAAGTGAATCGGCGATGGCTAGAAGGCCGGTGGCGTCGACCGCCCAAACAAGGAGAGGGACCGACTTCGGTGGAAGTCGTAACATTACTCAAGTATGACAGTTGAGTACTTTTCCCACCACTGTTTATTTACATTTTAGTCATTTAGCATACGGTCACACTGGTCACCCGTGGGAATCGCACCCACAACCCTGSCGACTAAACCACACTGTGCTTCATCAAATAGCAGAATCAAATTACCTGGTTTGAAGTTGAGATTACATTAAAAGTACATGGTGCAAGTGATCAATGCCGTTCGAGATTCTACATAGACTACAGCAATTGTGAATATCTCCACAGATCCACCATAATCTACAGTATGCATGCTATCTTGAACATGCACGCTTTATATGATTAACGTTACATACGAATAAATGTACAGTCATAGCCAAAAGTTTTGAGAATTACACAAATATTAATTTCCACAAAGTTTGCTGCTTCAGTGTCTTTAGATATTTTTGTCAGATATTACTATGGAATACTGAAGTATAATTACAAGCATTTCATAAGTTTCAAAGGCTTTTATTGACAATTACATAAAGTTGATGCAAAGAGTCAGTATTTGCAGTGTTGACCCTTCTTTTTCAAGACCTCTGCAATCCGCCCTGGCATGCTGTCAATTAACTTCTGGACATCCTGACTGATTGAGCCCATTCTTGCATAATCAATGCTTGGAGTTTGTCAGAATTTGTGGGTTTTTGTTTGACCTGCCTCTTGAGGATTAAGGTCTGGGGAGTTTCCTGGCCATGGACCCAAGATATCGATGTTTTGTTCCCCGAGCCACTTAGTTATCACTTTTGCCTTATGGCAAGGTGCTCCATCATGCTTGAAAAGCATTGTTCATCACTAAACTGTTCCTGGATGGTTGGGAGAAGTTGCTCTCGGAGGATGTGTTGGTACCATTCTTTTTTCATGGCTGTTCTTAGGCAAAATTGTGAGTGAGCCCACTCCCTTGGCTGAGAAGCATCCCCACACATGAATTGTCTCAGGATGCTTTACTGTTGGCATGACACAGGACTGATGGTAGCGCTCACCTTGTCTTCTCCGGGCAAGCTTTTTCCAGATGCCCCAAACAATCGGAAAGGGGATTCATCAGAGAAAATGACTTTACCCCAGTCTTCAGCAGTCCAATCCCTGTACCCTTTGCAGAATATCAGTCTGTCCCTGATGTTTTTCCTGGAGAGAAGTGGCTTCTTTGCTGCCCTTCTTGACACCAGGCCATCCTCCAAAAGTCTTTGCCTAACTGTGCGTGCAGATGCACTCACACCTGCCTGCTGCCATTCCTGAGCAAGCTC
>NW_019945555.1:7756-29026 GCF_002910315.2 Salvelinus sp. IW2-2015 | reverse complement strand
CTTGCTGGACTTTCTTGGTCGCCCTGAAGCCTTCTTCACAACAATTGAACCGCTCTCCTTGAAGTTCTTGATGATCCGATAAATGGTTGATTTAGGCGCAATCTTACTGGCAGCAATATCCTTGCCTGTGAAGCCCTTTTTGTGCAAAGCAATGATGACGGCATATGTTTCCTTGCAGGTTACCATGGTTTACAGAAGAAGGACAATGATTCCAAGCACCACCCTCCTATTGAAGCTTCCTGTCTGTTATTCGAACTCAATCAGCATGACAGAGTGATCTCCAGCCTTGTCCTCGTCAACACTCACACCTGTGTTAACGAGAGAATCACTGACATGATATCAGCTGGTCCTTTTGTGGAAGGGCTGAAATGCAGTGGAAATGTTTTTGGGGGATTCAATTCATTTGCATAGCAAAGGGGGACTTTGCAATTCATCTGATCACTCTTCATAACATTCTGGAGTATATGCAAACATCAACAACATCAATTTAGGCATCAGGCATGTCACTGCCCCCATTGGCTGACGGTGCTAATACCGAATGGCACCAAAATATTGTGGGTTTAGCGTTGACTCAAAACGAATGCACACACAACCACTACTATTATAGTATAGAGGTCAAAATACCTGTAGCTATGTTCCTACTTGGACATAATCAAAAACATTGACACCACAGTGTTTCTCGTGCTAATGTAACAAATGTATATGTACTCTCCATGCGTTGTGTTTTCTCAAAATAAATCACTTCGGCCAGTGGTCCCAGTTGAGCATCATTTATTTCTGTTGTTAGTTGTGCAGGGCTTAACGGTATTGATGGCTGTCGATGGCAAAATCTGTAGCATGAAGACAACTGTGTTAGCAGTGACTTATGTGACCATGACATCGGTGTATGCTAGCTAACACACTTATTTACAGCAATCATATGCCAAAGCACATCCCAGAAAGCCCCTCAATCCCTAACAGGTACCATATACCCACACATGTATAAATCAGTAACGTACAGCAAACTTGTACACATTGTAAAATAGAAAATAGAAAACAGTATTCAGAACGTGACCTACCCCTTGCATCACATTTTCATACTGGGAAGACCTGACGTTCGCGATCTCCCCCTATCTGCAAGCGGGGCCAATCACAACACACCTTATTGTCATCAGAGTTGAACTAACCAATAAGAATGCTTGAACATTAAATACACATTTCTTTAGAGGCAAGTGGAAACATAACCAACCCTGTTACACTAAGAGGATGCTATAATAAATAGATAATTGCGATTTTCAGATTTATTTGAGTACTGGGAATTTATTTGCCGTGCATATATGCTGATGAATTGAATATGAAACTAAAATCGTGAATTTCTTTCCAAAGGCGTCTGTGTGGCGTTAGCTGCGAACGTTCCACACAGATGTTCTACTACACTCACTAGGCCTACTCTCATTTTAATAAATTCAAAACCACTACTGTAATGAAAATAAAAGCCAATAAACTGAATAATTACTGTCAAACCATTATTTTTATTCAATTGTTGAATTAGGCCTATTGTATTTAATTTGACATTTCATGCCTATTCAAGTGGTTTTCAAAAACTTTTATGATGTGGACGGCTACATGTCATAATGTACATGATGTCATAATGAAGCATTCTTTTGTTAAAATAAGACATTCCATAGACAGGTCATTGACGCTCTTCCTGAACTGAGGTAGGTAGGACCTATAATTTAAGGAAATAATCTCAAATACATTACTTTTATTTTATGAGAACTTTATTTGATCAATAACTGTATGAAAAACTATTATGTTTTGTGATTAGTATTTTTTTAAACTAGCTATTGTGGTCTTGTGTTTCTGTTTTTCAACATTGTTGAAACTGTATAGTCAAATCCTACGTGTGCAAATGATCTGGAAGTCCAAATTGAAGGTTGGCCTTAGTCTGTGTATCTTTCATTTTTATGAATTTATGATCTTCGCAGGAATTGGAATGTCCTTTGAATGTGGAAAACTTTGATCAAATTCTATTGTAATATATGTCATTTATTCTATATTCTTATTCTCAAACATGCTTTTTGTTGTTGTTTGCTCGTCCACTGTGACTCTCACAGCCATGAAAGACAGAGGGAAGTCCAGCTCACCGTTGGCTACGACACAAGAGACCAGTCAGAAAAGTTCTGAGAACAGCCTGACAGACATCCTCAGTGTCCGGAGTGCCAGTGATATTGCCCTACAGCCAATGCCACAAGGGAGAAAGAACAGCCGATGCCACTTCCACAACATGGATGTGACTAAAGAGAGGGCTGACATGGGAAGGCTTCCAATGGCCACTGTGACCTCGCTCACTGTCCAAAGGAACAAAAACACCCTCAAGGTGCCTCGCATGCCTCGTCTGCAGCTGGAGGGACAGATGGGTAGCAAGCGTCTGGGTCCGGTCAAAACCAAAACCGGAGGGAGCACATTTACCTCCAGCAAAAAGCAGGAGCCAGAGGTTAAATCCAGCAGACCACAGACACCAGGAAGCATCCCTAGGAGGCCGAGTGTATGCTGCACTGCAGCCAAGGCAGTAGCTCCTTTATCTGGGACTCCATGCAGCCAGTCTGAGGTCAGGATCCAGGCCAATCCTCTCCAGAGGTCTAACATCCAGGACAAAAGGCCCCGCTCTCCTCCTGCTCAGGCCAGACGGTCTCTGTCCGACGGCAGCCTRTTGCAGCCGCCATGTTCTCCTGTGGATGTCCTCCAGCCGGAGGTCCAGGCCAGCAGAAGCCTGGCWCGACCCAAGACCGGGATAGCTAGGATAACAAGACATACTGACGGCAGCACTCTGAGGTTCCCTAACRYGACCTTAGAGCTTATAAACWCCATGGGTAGGAGYGAGAGCACCAATTDTRRCCCTGTYCTGCCAACCATTGCAGTGTCAGCCTCACCTGCCCAGATGGCCATCCCATTGCCTACCCCAATGGTCAGCCATGTGCCTGACCTTCTGGTGCCTACTCCATCTGCTTCTCCGGTTCCTTCCAGCCGAGTGCCTGCCCCACCTGCCTCCCCAGTGCCAGCACGGCCTGCCAACGCCAGATCACGCCGTGTGTCGAAGAGGATCCAGCTCTTACAGATCCGGTCTGCTATGCTGGACCAGCAGCTACCAGGACAACTGGGTGCCAAACAAATCATATTACCCTCTGAGCCCCTGTCCTTCAGTAGCACTGAGAGGATGTTCCTCTGTGGTCCACCTTTAGTCTGCCACCCAGCTAAGGTAGGCGAAGATGATGGCTGTCACCCCCTGCCAAGACCTACGCCCAGCCACACAGGTCGCACCGACCACTCCCCTTTACTGACCAGTAGGAGAGCCAGAAGGCGAGAAGTGCCCCTTTGAAATCCTCTTGACCTCCTTGGTCCTACTGGCAGAACAGCCTCCTATCAAGGAGTGGGAGAATAGCCAACGAGGGTGCAGGAAGAGAGTGAAGCCCATTCACAGGGACGTTAACTTTAAGTTGGGGCCTTATTTCCCAGTGTGTGTCTCTCCATCACTGCCCTCGATCTTGGAGGTGGATGAAGAGTCTCTTTCTGAAGAGATGGAGCAAAGCCAGTTGTAACGGGTCGCACACACACACACACATCACGGCCTACCCCGGCCAAACCCTAACCCAGACGACACTGGGCCAATTGTGCACTGCCCTATGGGACCAGTGCCTTAGACCGCTGCGCCAATCGGGAGCCCTATTGAGACCTCATGGCCTCCCATGGACCAGAGAGGACCAGAATGCATCATCCCAGCGTCTGCCCTGCCTGCCATCCTAGTACCTCCACTGCCCTTTCAACCCCAAACCACAAAGGGCAGGTGACAGAAATGATCCAGCGCCCACCGATCCAGGCTGTTGTGCATGAGCAGCAGCAGCTACTGTCGGAGGTACTGTTGGAACAGACTTTTCCTATGAGATCCAACAGGAGCCACAAGCTGTCAAAGTACTTTCATCCCTGGGGTGTGTAGCTTCTCGAAGAGTGTTCTCTTCCTGAAGATGGACTGCTTCAACCCCTTGGGAGAATCCCGAGTATCTAGTACGCTAGAGTGATGATAGAATATGTCCCTCAGTATCAACTAGAGATTAATATTAATCCAGTTGTTTTTCTAGTTAGGCAAATGTTAATTTATCCTCAGCATGTTCCAAAGAATTCTGTTTCTATAAAGTTTTATTGCAGTTGAAAATTATCTGTGGTGTGTGTTGTTGGTTTCTTGTGAGCTATGAAGTATACCCTTTTAGTAGAATGTTTATTTATTCGTTGGATTTGTTGATTTGTTGACCAAGGAYAAGAGGTAAGTGCTGACCGGACTAATATAAGTGAAGGTCCGATTTTTTAAAAAGGAGGCACATCTGACTCACACCTTAGTACCATAATTCTTCACATTTTCAATGTGTAGCAACACTGACAAATTCTCAGGTGGAACTATTTGTACTACAGCATTGGAAATGAGGATCTATCCAAACACAGTGTTTATGAAATGCGAGAATGCTGAGCAACATTTTCTAACCAATAGGCTTGTTTGTCGTAATATTTGGCCAAAGTTTTCTTTGCTTGAGTCAAGAGGCCCTGTCTCAACTTGCACATGTAAGGGAAGCAGACAGCTGCAGATTTAATATAACTGCTGGGTTACGCGGTAAACAGGTCTCTCTTGCCAAAAAGAACCCACTTTTGCAAGAAAGACCTGGATAGTGCCAGAAGCTGTCAAAGTACAATGCTTATATAAGCACATCGCTTATATAATTATTCCTTTTATACAACAAAAAATTACCCCTTTATCTGGAATAGATGTAGTGTTGCCTTACATTTGTGAAATGTGAATGACATTTGCTTAGCCTTCAAACTGTGCTTTGTTTAAAATACCGTTAGTTGGACTGCGAGGCAGTGACTGTATCGTTTTTCTTTTGATCTGAAGCCTGACACTGTACGACACGTCGTGTCTCATCCTCCGTCTTTTGAATAAAGCTTCCTCGGCATGATTTTATTCTAACATTATCCAATTATTCTAACATTATCCAAATGTTGATCCCCATGTAACGACACGTGATATTCCACAGGGGGGCACTAAAGGTCTGTAACGAAAGGAGGTTGAACACTACCTTGAACACCATCTGAATTTACACACAGCCTCAACTATTTAAATGACCGAAAATGTCATATCTGCTCTCACACAGTACATTAATACTTGGGGTTTTCACAGTCCATCATAATAAATACTTTTTGGCAACTTATGTATTGTTGTCTAAGGTTCATTCCGAAGCGCATTCTCTTCACCAAAACCCAAAGCTTACTTGCATTATAAAAATATTACTCAAGTTTAAGAGGTGTTACCACATTTTTGTAGAGATTTATATGGGGGCCAGTGCAAAGACTCACATTGCACTGTAAGATCAGTCATGCATCGTACCCAGTTTCTCTCTAGAAACATGCATGAGAAGCTATGACTAAGCAGAGAAGTATGGCTGTATCAATTATTCTAGAACTGGTTCAAGAAAGAAGAGTGAGAGATAGAGCAAAGCATAGAAGGATGTTGGTTTACATATGAACACTTTCCATCATACTCTCAGGAAGGTTAGGTTAGTTAGGCTACATGTGATTGTGCGTCACCATAACTGAAACATGGCCTTCTTTCTTTCATGGTTTCACGTCATGGTGCAAGTATTTGCATAAACCGGTGAAACATTTGCATACGTTTCAATTTCCCTGGCCGGCAGTGAAGGGGTTCATCAGCTGTGTGCTCTCAGTTTACGCTCACTAGCAGAATCTGTATGCCACAGCTGCTGCGCTAAGGTTAATCTTCTATCACAGAGAGCGATGACAACCAGAGGTGTTTCCAGAGGCCAACAACACAGAGGAGTTTAGAGAAGTTTCAAACCTAACCACGCACGCACGCACGCACACACACACACACACAGACACGCACACACACACACACAGATCTAGGAGCAGTTGACCTCCACAGAATGTGAACATTAGCCACTAATATCTGACATCAGTATAGTTTATAAAAGTGTATKTMTRTGTCTGTGTCTTTCAGTTTCTGTTTAGACTACATCAAAGATAGAGAAGCTGTGCAGRCACACCATGTTCAATCATGTTWCCTAATTAGCTAGCTAGCTAGCTGACAATCTGGTTGACCTGTAGCATATAAACATTTGTTGGCACAGAAACAAAGGTGTTTAAAAAATGATTTATCAAATTCTCCCCGCCACTATCTGACTGTGTTAATAACTTAATATTAAGTTAATATGGACCCATTGTCTTAGACTTGAAATCTTGGACCGGGATTCAAACACAGGGACTCTTATTTCAGCCATAGGGACTTGTAACTCGACTCGACTCAAACATGGGTGACTTTGACTCAACTCAGTTAGCCATAGGGTCTTGTGAATTGACTCGGACTTATGCTTTAGTGACTCGACTACAACACTGCTGCCATTACATGGCTACTACTACTGCTACAACTAACAATTCTAGCAAGGGGTACCCCAGCTTGGATACACTTTTCTGCTGCTCCCTCAAAAGCATTAAGCAGACATTTTGATTATACCTCCCAACTCATAACTCCCTGTTGGGGTGAGTCTATCTACAAATAAACGCAGCAAGAGGATTACAACAGCTAACACAGGAAGCTGAAATCCTGGGGTCCGCCTTATGTTCCCTCAGTTCTACCCCATTTTGAAAAGGTGCTTTTCATCCATGATCAGGCCATGTTTTGACAGTTTTGCTTCACTAGGCAAGACAATTGCAGACATTCTCCAATCCGGCAAAGAAATAGACCTATAGTGTACAGTGTCGGCCTATAATGTCATTTTATAACTAGGCCTACCATAAGATAGCCTCCCATTTGTAAAACATGCAGTTGCGTTGGCTTTATTAACCTAGTCCTGATTCCTTACCAAAGCTTATCAGGACTTGTCATTTAAGATATGAACATCAGTTACCCAAGTTTATTATGAGTTTTCTTGAGGCTTTTTGCAAAGAGATCAATGCTGATGTAAAGGCCTACGTCTTCACAGCAGTACAAACCTGAAATCACTTATTATCAGTACATTTTATTCCACCTTGTGAWACCAGGGGTCTAGTGGAGGGTAAATGCAAATAYGATTAAAAAATGGCCTGTTATGAGAGAGAAACAGAGATTGTGAGAGTAGCTGAGTGCCAATAGTAAGAGATGGCTGTTAATATCACTAGGCTGTTTGGTCTGTGTGCAGGTAGTGAACCTGATTGCTGAGGGGTTAGGTTCCTAGTTAGAATCTTAACCTGCCATTAGCTACTTTTGTGTCAGCAAGTCTACAGACCATTCAAGTAGCTGCACTTAACACCTCACTGATACTGATTGTGTAAGCTACAAACCCACATTGTCTAAGGACATGTAGGTGACAGTAATAATATTGCACACATATTTAGAAATCTGGGCTGATGGAATCATTGTCTACTCCCCATAACTTTTGCTATAGATCCAGCCCCTCCCCCACTGCAGAGTGCACAAAAGTACCAAACAAACAAAAATGTCACAGGTCAACACAGTTCCCCCTCCCCCATGCTGGATTGAAAAATCTCTCCCCAGGGTTGCCATGTACACTGTTTTGTCTTTTACTGAGATACTTTTAAAACTTTGCTGCAGGTGAAAAGTTTTGGTCGCTGGGTGCAAGTTTTTATACTACTTCTATATTGCACCGTTACCAACATGTTATTTTTAAAAACCCATTAATTTCCCTGTAATCTGCTGAAATTGTGATATTTTTCAGGCTTTGAAGGAGGGTTTTTACTGGATTTACTAGAAATGTGAAATTGACCTGGCAAGCCTGTCTCTGCCTGAGCATGATCACATCAAAAGTAGCTGTGCAGCACGTTTTTTAAGYAAGAGGYGGATGGTTGCAGACGTTCGCATTCATGCAAGAAGGTAAGCTATTAACTAAACTGTTAACCAATATTTTAACTAATATTGTATGTGGTGTATTGGCAAGCAATGCATGTTCCCATTGTCTTTATTTGTAATTAATGTTAGCTCATGTATGTCTTTCGGTGGAATCCAACATGCATTGACAATGTCCGAAAGCCACATTGTGTCAGATATACTGCGTCATGAGATTGAAATTGGTAGGCTTATTCAAACAATTCATTAATGTGCAATTGTTACTTTGCATGTTTTTACCTTATACTTATTTACTGCTTGCTAATGATTAGCGTGCTAGCTAGGGGTTAGCGTGCTAGCTAGCTAATGATTAGCGTGCTAGCTAATGATTAGCATGCTAGCTAATTGTTAGCGTGCTAGCTAGCTAATGATTAGCGTGCTAGCTAGGGGTTAGCGTGCTAGTTTAGCATAATTGGTAAACCTGTCTTTGATTCAGAATACATGATTGTGGTAAACCCAATGTTACCTGCATTGGAAAATAATATTGCTAGTGTAACTTGAATTGGTTTACAAGCTAGCTAGAAAAGCCAGTTCCTTTTCATCTGTTTTGTCAAGTCATAAGCATGCATGTGTGCTGAAATATTTTAATAAATCCCCTCATTCAATTATTTTGTTTAAGTTTTGGCAGTTTTTTATCGCCCTTTCTTATCCAAAGAGAAATAAGTTGCTAGTTATTTTGGCTTTGCACTCAAAAGAGTTTAACACCACAACAGGAATAAGGATTGTGGAAAGTGTCAAATTTGGTAGGACTGTGCCAGTTCACATGCCTTGATTTAGCCATATCACTCATACTGTTTCTCGTTTAGTCCATCCATAAAAGCAGATCAGCTTTAGTTGCATCCAGGAACTTGCATAATGTGCTTATGTTATGCTTATACTTGCTTTTTTACTTTGAAAGTCGTCTTAAAAAAGGAAATTGTAATAGATGTTTGTAGGACCACTATCAGTCAATGATAAGTCATTGGTGTCCCCCAGCCCATCCCCTTTGTTGTGTGCTGAGCAATCTTGTCATTCTTTTAAGTGTCAACCATTCTTTTAGAAACTTTTCTTCCTTTACAAAGGCACTGCAGACGCTAAGAAGACGTATGGAAACTCTAAAAGAAACATAATTGAACTTGTAGGCCAGATTTGAAAAGGAAATAATAAATCCCGAAGCTCAGGTCTGTCAGTTGTTTAGAATGAGGATACTGGGGATGGTTGAATCATATTCAATTGCCTAAATTGCACATGACTAATTACATTTTATTGTATCCTTAGATGTCAGACACCGAGGCTGCCAGTACCTCTGGGTCAATAGTCCATGTGTTGGATGATGCACCGCCGTTGATCAGAACAGACAGCGTATATATATGTAAGTTAGTGTCATTCAACACCAGCACATACTGTAAGTTCGTGTGAATCAGCTTTGTAAATCAAAGACAGGCAAGTCTGCACTTTCATCCCATATTCATTGTAATTATAACCTAATGTAAGTAGAGGAGCAAGAGCCATAACTAATCAAAATGTGCCAGTGTCCAAAATCTTTGTTATCTGTCTAGTTTCCAATATCCTTTTTTCTGCAATAAGTTGACCAAAGCTATGCTTGGATACAAGACTGATGACTCAATAACCAGTATTGACAATAGTGAAGATGGTTATGTCCCAGGGCCATCAGGATCTCAGAGGAAGGAATTTCTATGAAGAAAATCTGACCGTGTACCTATACCTTACATACACATGGACCTATTCTTAATTACAATGTCCTTATCGACATGTTTTCCACTGATGTTTTCCAGGAGAGATGTCAGCGATTCGGGCCAAACAGCCAATGACCAAGGGAAAGCTGGGACAAAGAGAGGCTCACACGGTAAGCATGTTTCCTGTTGCCTTCAGTCAGTGCATTTTCACTCTGTAGTGTCAAATAAAATGTTATTGGTCACATACACATGGTTAGCAGATGTTTATGCGAGTGTAGCAAATGCTTGTGCTTCTAGTTCCACCTGTGCAGTAATATCTAACAAGTAATCTAACAATTTCACAACAACTACCTTATCTTTTCAACGATCGCTGCCCACACCTGCGCCCGCCAGCATCACTTCTCTGGAGCGTTCTGACTTAGAATATGTGGACAACTACAAATACCTAGGTGTCTGGTTAGACTGTAAACTTCCTTCAGACTCACATTAAGCATCTCCAATCCAAATTAAATTAGATCAGCTTCCTATTTCCAGCAAATCATCCTTCACTCATGCTGCCAACGTACCCTCGTAAAACTGACTATCCTACCGATCCTTGACTTCGGCGATGTCATTTACAAAATACTCCAACACTCTACTCAGCAAATTGGATGCAGTCTATCACAGTGCCATCGTCACAAGCCCTATACTACCGCACCATTGCACCTGTATGCTCTTTTGGCTGGCCCTCGCTTCATATTCGTCGCAACCGACTGTCTCATCTATAAGGTAATGCCCGCCTTATCTCAGCTCAACTGGTCAACATATAGCAGCACCCGCCTAGCACGCGCTCCACAAAAACTCCACTGAGCTGGAGAACTCATTACTCCTCACTAGCTTTTAAGCACACAGCTGTCAGAGCAGCTCATAGATACTGCACTGTACATAGCCCACCTGTAATTAGCCCATCCAACTTACCTCATCCCATACTGTTATCTATTTTATTTATTTTGTTCTTTGCATCCCAGTATCTCTACTTGTACACTCATCTTCTGCAGCATCTATCACTCCAGTGTTTAATTGCTATATTGTAATTATTTCGCACACTATGGCCTATTTATTGCCTTACCTCCGTTATCTTACTCATATTTGCACACACTGTGTATAGACGTTTTCTATTGTATTATTGACTGTATGTTTGTTTATTCCATGTTTAACTCTGTGTTGTTTGTGTTGCCTGCTTTGCTTTATCTGGCGCAGGTCACAGTTGTAATGGAGAACTTGTTCTCAACTAGCCTACCTGGTTAAATAAAAAAATACACACAAGTGTAAAGAATGAATAAGAATATGTACATGTAATTATATGGATGAGGCGAGATGCAGTAGTATGGTAATAGAGTACAGTATATGAGATGAGTAATGAGGGTAATGTAAACATTATATAAGTGACATTGTTTAAAAAGTGACTAGTGATACATTTATTTCCTGCATTTTTTTTATTATTAAAGTGGATAGAGATTTGAGTCAGTATGTTGGCAGCAGCCACTCATTGTTAGTGATGGGTGTTTAACAGTGATGGCCTTGAGATAGAAGCTGTTTTTCAGTCTCTTGTTCCCAGCTTTGATGCACTTGTATTGACCTCAACTTCTGGATGATAGCAGGGTGTACAGGCAGTGGCTCGGGTGGTTGTTGTCCTTGATGATCTCTTTGTCCTTCCTGTGACATTAGGTAGTGTAGTTGTCCTGGAGGGCAGGTAGTTTGCCCCCGGTGATGCGTTGTGCAGGCCTCACTACCCTCTGGAGACATTAAGGCTGTGGGCGGACCAGTTTCTGTACCAGGCCATGATACAGCCCGACAGGACGCTCTCGATTGTGCATCTGTAAATGTTTGTGAGTGTTTTTGGTGTCAAACAACATTTCTTTAGCCTCCTGAGATTTTCTAACTCATGCGTGTAATTTCTGTGCTTCTATGTCTGAAAAGCATGGTCCTCAAAAGGTATGTATTTGTGAGGAGTCCTAAATTGGTTACAAATACAAGACTGTGTGTGTGTATGCGTGCGTGCGTGGTTAAGTTTGAAACTTCTCTAACCTGCTCTGTGTTGTTGGCCTCTGGAAACACCTCTGGTTCTATGCTTTGCTCTCTATCTCTCGCTCTTCTTTCTTGAACCAGTTCTAGAACAATTGATACAGACATACTTCTCTGTTTAGTCATAGCTTTCTCCTGCATTTTTATAGAGAGAAACTGGGTACGATGCATGACTGATCTTACAGTGTAATGTGAGTCTTTGCACTGGCCCCCATATAAATCTCTACAAAAATGTGGTACCACCTCTTAAACCTTAGACAACAATACATACGTTGCCAAAAAGTATTTATTATGATGGAGTGTGAAAAACCCAAGGGATCATCATCTATTAATGTACTGTGTGAGAGCAGATATGACATTTTCTGTCATTTAAATAGTTGACGCTGTGTGTAAGTTCAGATGGTGTTCAAGGTCCAAAGTGTTCAACCTCCTTTCGTTACAGACCTTTAGTGCCCCCCTGTGGAATATCACGTGTCGTTACATGGGGATCAACATTTGGATAATGTTAGAATAATTGGATAATGTTAGAATTAAATCATGCCGAGGAAGCTTTATTCAAAAGACGGAGGATGAAACACGACGTGCCGTACAGTGTCAGGCTTCAGATTGAAAGACAAAAGATAGTCACTGCCTCGCAGTCCAACCAACGGTATTTTAAACGAAGCACAGTTTGAAGGCTAAGCAATTGTCATTCACAAATGCAAGGCAACACTACATCTATTCCACATAAAGGGGTCATTTTTATTTGTATAAAAGGAATAATTATATAAGCGTTGTGTTATGTGGCACTATCCAGGTCTTTCTTGCAAAAGTGGGTTCTTTTTGGCAAAAGACCTGGTTACCGCGTAACCCAGCAGTTATATTAAATCTGCAGCTGTCTGCTTCCCTTACATGTGCAAGTTGAGATAAGGCCTTTTGACTCAAGCAAAGAAAACTTTGGCCAAATATTACGACAAACAAGCCTATTGGTCAGAAAATGTTGTTCAGCATTTTAGCATTTCATAAACACTGTGTTTGGAAAGATCCTCATTTCCAATGCTGTATTACAAATAGTTCCACCTGAGAATTTGTCAGTGTTGCTACACATTGAAAATGTGAAGAATTATGGCACCAAGGTGTGAGTCAGATGTGCCTTCTTCGGATTAATACAAATTTGAATCGGACCTTCGCTTATATTAGTCCGGTCATTACTTACCTCTTCTCCTTTATCAACAAATCCAATGAAGAAATAAACATTCTACTAAAAGGGTATACTTCATAGCTCACAAGAAACCAACAACACACACCACAGATCATTTTCAACTGCAWTAAAACTTTATAGAAACAGAATTKTTTGGAACATGCTGAMGWTAAATTAACATTTGKCTAARTAGAAWAACAAGTGGATTAATATTAATCTCTAGTTGATACTGAGGGACATATTCTATCATCACTCTAGCGTACTAGATACTCTGGGTACTCCCAAGGGGTTGAAGCAGTCCGTCTTCAGGAAGAGAACACTCTTCGAGAAGCTACACACCCCAGGGATGAAAGTACTTTGACAGCTTGTGGCTCCTGTTGGGTCTCATAGGAAAAGTCTGTTCCAACAGTACTTCCGACAGTAGCTGCTGCTGCTTATGCACAACAGCCTGGTTCGGTGGGCGCTGGATCATTTCTGTCACCTGCCCTTTGTGGTTTGGGGTTGAAAGGGCAGTGGAGTTACTAGGATGGCAGGCAGGGCAGACGCTGGGATGATGCTGGCTGATCCTCTCTGGTCCATGGTAGGCCATGAGGTCTCAATAGGGCTCCCGATTGGCGCAGCGGTCTAAGGCACTGGTCCCATAGGGCGGCGCACAATTGGCCCAGTGCCGTCCGGATTAGGGTTTGGCCTGGGTAGGCCGTCATTGTAAATAAGATTTTGTTCTTAACTAACTTGCCTATTTAAATAAAGGTAATAAAATGAAGGTGTGTGTGTGTGTGCGCGACCCCCTACAACTGGCTTTGCTCCATCTCTTCAGAAAGAGACTCTTCATCCACCTCCAAGATCGAGGGCAGTGATGGAGAGACACACACATGGAAGAAAGGCCCAGACTTAAAGTTAACGTCCCAGTGAATGGGCTTCACTCTCTTCCTGCGCCCTCGTTGGCTATTCTCCCATTCCCGCTCAGCCTTGGCACGGGAGGCGGGCATGTGCCCCCGCTTGATAGGAGGCTGTTCCGCCAGTGGGGCCAAGGGGGTCAAGAGGATTTCAAAGTGGCACTTCTCGCCCGCCTGCACGGCTCTCCTACTGGTCAGTAAAGCGGAGTGGTCGATGCGACCTGTGTGGCTGGGCGTAGGTCTGGGCAGGGGGTGACTGCCATCATCTCCGCCTACGTTAGCTGGGTGGCAGATTAAAGGTGGACCACAGAGGAATATCCTCTCAGTGCTACTGAAGGACAGGGGCTCAGAGGGTAATATGATTTGTTTGTCACCCAGTTGTTCTTGTAGCTGCTGGTCCAGCATAGCAGACCGGATCTGTAAGAGCTGGATCCTCTTCGACACACGCCGTGATCTGGCGTTGGCAGGCCGGGCTGGCACTGGGTAGGCAGGTGGGGCAGGCACGCGGCTGGAAGGAACCGGAGAAGCAGATGGAGTAGGCACCAGAAGGTCAGGCACATGGCTGACCATTGGGGTAGGCAATGGGATGGCCATCTGGGCAGGTGAGGCTGACACTGCAATGGTTGGCAGCACAGGTAAAGAATTGGTGCTCTCCCTCCTACCCATGGAGTTTATAAGCTCTAAGGTCTGGTTAGGGAACCTCAGACTGCTGCCATCAGTATGTCTTGTTATCCTAGCTATCCCGGTCTTGGGTCGTGCCAGGCTTCTGCTGGTCTGGACCTCCGGCTGGAGAATATCCACAGGAGAACATGGCGGCTGCAAGAGGCTGCCGTCGGACAGAGCCCGTCCGACCTGAGCAGGAGGAGAGTGGGGTCTTTGGTCCTGGATGTTAGACGTCTTGAGAGGATTGGCCTGGATCCTGACCTCAGACTGGCTGCATGYAGTCCCAGATAAAGGAGCTACTGCCTTGGCTGCAGTGGAGCATACATTGGGCCTCTTAGGGATGCTTCCTGGTGTCTGTGGTCTGCTGGATTTAATCTCTGGCTCCTGCTTTTTGCTGGAGGTAAATGTGCTCCCTCCGGTTTTGGTTTTGACCGGATCCAGACGCTTGCTACCCATCTGTCCCTCCAGCTGCAGACGAGGCATGCGAGCCACCTTGAGGGTGTTTTTGTTCCTTTGGACAGTGAGAGAGGTCACAGTGAGCATTGGGAGCCTGATGGGTGGAGTGGCCATTGGAAGCCTTCCCATGTCAGCCCTCTCTTTAGTCACATCRATGTTGTGGAAGTGGGATCGGCTGTTCTTTCTCCCTGGTGGCATTGGCTGTAGGACAATATCACTGGCACTCCGAACACTGAGGATGTCTGTCAGGCTGTTCTCAGAACTGTTCTGACTGGTCTCTTGTGTCCTAGTCTTGGACTTTACTCTGTCTTTCATGGCTGTAAGGGTCTCAGTGGAGGAGCAAACGACAACAAAAATCATGTTTGAGAATAAGAATCTAGAATAAATAGAATTTGATGAAAGTTATTATGAACTAGTGTTCTTCCACTTTCAAAGGACATTCCAATTCCTGACAAATGTTCATAAATTCATAAAAATGAAAGATTCACAGACTAAGGCCAACCTTCAATTTGGACTTTCAGATAATTTGCACATGTAGGATTTGACTATACAGTTTCAACAATATATTATTGAAAACAGAATCACAAGACCACAAGATCTAGTTGTCACAAATCACAAAACATAACAGTTTTTCTGACAGTTATTGATCGAATAAAGTTCTCATAAAATAAAAGTAATGCATTTGAAATTATTTCATTAAATTATAGGTCCTACCTCAGTTCAGGAAGAGCGTCAATGACCTGTCTATGGAATGTCGTATTTTTAACAAAAGAATGCTTCATTATGACATCATGTACATTATGACATAGCAGCCGTCCACATCATAAAAGTTTGTCAAAACCACTTGAATATGCATGAAATGTCAAATTAAATACAATAGGCCTAATTCAACAATTTAATAGAAATAATAGTTCTACAGTAATTATTCAGTTTACTGGCTTTTATTTTCATTACAGTAGTTGTTTTGAGTTTATTAAAATGAGAGTAGGCCTAGTGAGTMTAGTAGAACTCGATCGCTCATTGAACATCTGTGTGGAACGTTCGCAGCTGACGCCACACAGACACCTTTGGGGAAAAAATCACTATTTTAGTTTCATATTCAATTTATCAGCATATATGCACGGCAAATAAATTCCCAGTACTCAAATAAATCTGAAAATCGCAATTATCTATTTATTATAGCATCCTCTTAGAACGAGAATCACTGTGGTGTCAATGTTTTTGATTATGTCCAAGTAGGAACATAGCTACAGGTATTTTGACTTCTYTACTATAATAGTAGTAGTTGTGTGTGTTTTCTTGTCGTGCATTCGTTTTGAGTCAACGCTAAACCCACAATATTTTGGTCCCATTCMGTATTAGCYCCYTCAGCCAATGGSGGAAGTGACATGCCTGATGCCTAAATTGATGTTGTCGACCAAACACATTTCAATATCACTTTTGAAATACAATAAATAGCCTGTTAATTTTATTATTATCGACAAAACAAGTTAATAAATTATATGTTGMCTTCACGTCTCCAACTCAACCAGAAATAAAAGTTAAAGAATGTAATTWAGCCAGTYTCTTAGATTGAACTATCCAAMRAGTAAATATATCCTTTAAATGTTGATATTTGGTTGCGTTGTCAACTAAACACAATTCAATATTACTTTTGTAATACAGTAAATAGCCTAAAGTTAAGGCTATCTTAAAATTAATAGTAGGCATACTGTAGGTTGTGGCGAATTTGTGGAGGTATTCACAATTGCTGTAGTCTATGTAGAATCTCGAACGGCATTGATCACTTGCACCATGTACTTTTAATGTAATCTCAACTTCACACCAGGTAATTTGGATCTGCTATTTGATGAAGCACAGTGTGGTTTCGTCGACAAGGTTGTGGGAGTGATAGTTGCTAAATATATACTTAAGTATCAAAAGTAAAAGTATGAACTTAAAATTCCTTAAATTAAGCAAACCAGATAGCCAGGGTCACACTCAGACATCCTTTAAAAACAAAGCATTTGTGTTTAGTGATTAGTGAGTCCGCCAGATCAGAGGCAGTAGGGATGACCAGGGATGATCTCTTGATACGTGTGGGAATTGGACCATTTTCTGTCCTGTTAAGCATTCAAAATGTAATGAGTACTTTTGGATGTCATGGAAAATGTATGGAGTAAGAATTACATCATATTCTTTAGGAATGTTGTTAAGTAAAAGTAAAATATGTAAAGAACACAAATAGTAAAGTACAGATACAGTACTTTAAAGTATTTTTACTTAAATACTTTATATCAAAATAAAGTCACACACTCCATATATAAACTCCCAGTAATTTATTGGGTATTTACCAACGTTTCAGCATCACTGTGCCTTCTTCAGGGTAATGTCATGAATACTTGAACCAGGTTATGTAGACAAACAGTGCAATTAGTGCAACCAATGACAATAGTGAGGGGTGTGTCATAATGATTAAATTAATTAGTGAAACTGTTTAAAAAAACAATAGTTTATGGCATATTAAATATATTAGGCTATTGTTATCATATAGAAACATAATTGAATATAGTACATCATATTAGCATCCACATACATTATTGTTGAATTCAATTTCACATATTTAATTGTTTCGTATTTCATATTTGTTACATGTAATCTTTTGGTTCAACCTCAATGTATAATGAGCATCATCAACAGAGGGAACATATTAGGTGTATGCTAATAAGCTGTAGAAAGAATATATACATTTATAAGACTTGTTCATAAAAGAAAGAATTGTTCATAAGAAGGGCCTGAGATCAAAGTCAATATTCAGACCACTAGGGGTCAATGTTTTTAGACAGGATATCCAGTAAGCCTCCCTTTGTAGGCTTTTCCACATGAACAGGTGATGAGATAGATTACTCCCATGGTCTTGCATGAGATGATACCCCTAACAGGGATTTTTCGACCTGTATGTGGGTGTCTGAAGAAGGATGTTTTTATAGTGCTATTGCGCATGAGCCACATTTGTAGTTCCCATTTGGGATAGGTGTCAAGAGTGTCTGAGTGAGCTCAGGGGGCATGTCAGATCTCACCAAGCTATCTCCAATATTGCGACCACGCTTATAGACCACCAGTGGAGGCTCCTTGAAGAGGTGGCCAATTTTTTTGTTGTCTGATGGCAGAATATGCCGGTCCTTTTTCAGGATTGCTTTCATTTTCTCTGAACCCTTGGTGTACTTAGTGCAAAAGATGGTTGCGTTGTTTTTCTTCTTTGGTTGAGTTTGAAGTAATTCCTCTCTTGGTTTTTTAGATATTTTCATTATTGCAGCATCAGAGTTTTGTCCTTGTAGCCTCTCATTTTGAATTTATCTGTCAAATATTTAGCATTGCTGTCAAAATCTGTCTGGTGGCCACAGATTTGTTTAATCCTGCATAACTGACTGTATGGTAGACCATTCTTGAGGGGAAGGGGATGCATACTATCCGCACATTGCGAGGTTTTGCGGTCTGTGGGCTTTGTGTATAAGTCTGTGTGTACTGCATCATTCTCTTTGATGATCCATAAGTCCAGGTAGTTTATTTTTCTCTCATCAGTCTGCATGGTGAATTTGAGGTATTCAGAGCTCTCGTTTAGTAGAGTTTGGAATTCATTTATTTCCTGCTGACTTCCTTCCAGAGCACAAAGAAATCATCTATATCAGTGGTTCTTAACCTTGTTGGAGGTACTGACCCACCAGTTTCATATGCGCATTCACCGAACCTTCTTAATTGGAAAAATAAAATATGATTTTTTCAAATTCAAACATAAGGTTAATATTTTAACTGGTGCACAAAATGAACCGTGCATCAACATCAACACCGTGTGTTCAAAAACAAAATCATCAAAACATGATTTCACACAAACACAAAAACATAATAATGAATATTTACTGCAAATCAGTGTGACTTCTGCTGTTGCCTTTCAGGACCAGTTCAAGATGCGCGCTTCACCTTGGCAAGTGCCACTCTCATGTCATTTTCGCAACAAAGTCTGTTCCTTTTCTTCGTTTTTATGTCCAGCATCCTCGAAAAAGGATTGCTCCGAGAGATATATGAATAGTGGTCGAAACAAATCGGAATGCAGAAAATCTCCAGAAGCTTTCTACAATCAAACAGGGCGTATCACGTTCATGTTGTACGTGCCTCAACACGTTAGAACATGCGTTTGTTGTAGTTCTGTAAGAACTGTTCTTTGCATTGAACCTGGCTCTGCTTGATATTTGGCAATAGATATATCATCGAAGAGTTATTCATCATCTGAGCCATCCTGCTTTGGTAGGATCGACGCACCTAAACAGAGGTGAAGCGTTGACACCCATGCTGGGATATGACTCTCTTGTGGGGAGGGACAGTACGCTGCGGAAAAGAGCATCATTGCGTCTAAGCTCATCTAAAGTGGTGGCAATTGCCTTGCTTCAGTTCGCGTGGTCCACATGAAATGTTCCGGATGCCAGCTATACACTTCGATCTCTACTCACACAGTCGTCCAGCAGGGGAAAGATTTTGCGAAGTTATCGTCTCTCTGTCGTCGTTTCCATAACTGACTAGCTTCTATTGAAAAGCCTTCAGGTTTTCCTCCGCTTCGATGATGTTGACTACCCACGGCTGCCATCTTTTGGATTGAGATGATCTAGAGAGCTGCGAAGAAGTCAGGCCATGTACGCTAAATGAGAAGAAGCTCAGAGTTTTATGTGAAGCAATCTGCATGACAAGGTTGGTTGCTCTTGCAAAAACAGGGCTAATTCCACACAGCACGGCACAAAACAGATTCAGCGACCTGTCCCCGGGATAAGCCACCGAAGCAAGGCTTGAATGGTACAGGAGTACCTCGACATTCAGATGCCCACATCTCTCGTGTTACACAGTCCTACTGAATCGATGCGGTGCCGATTCAGGCGCACTAATTGCGAATAGGTTCACGGTTAGCCGCAAATTACTCGACATTAACATGCTCTGCCGAGTTTGTTAGGAGGCAACGGTTTATTTGCCTGTGCAGAGATAACAATGCATAACACTGATGGTGTGTGTGCATGCGTTCCAATAGCTGCACCAAAATCCATGAACGCTATTCTTCCAGCATGACTGGAGGCTCTGTTTGGTCGAAAGCACACTGCAGAAAACCGATATCTCACGAAGATTGCTTAGCTCTTTGAAGAAGTCATCCGGACAAAGTTCTATGCAACATCGGCTGCCTTATTTGTTGTTGTAGAGGCTTTAGAGAATAAAAAATCTGCCTTTACACGTCGTTTTCACATTAGCGCACGGCAATACCGCAAGCTGGCGGGTTTAGATTGGATAACGTCTGTGGTCTCGTCGAGGTGAAGGCGACTTGTTGCCGGCCTTTGGAAATCAGATTTCTACAACTACTCTGAGGCAATGATTGTCTGGTGCTCATGTTCCTCCTATTCTGCCGCTGATGGTGTCATTAGAAAGAGGAATTTGGGTAACTTAGGATTCACAGACACTCATTTACCTAGATGATCATGCCTCTTCAACACAAGCTTGGCTTTATGATGCTTGTCGGACCAAGGCGTTGGTTTGCCCTGCTTTGCGGATCAGGTAAGAACACTTCTATATGCTGGTGAGCGATGCGTTGTTGTTGATGGGTACATAGCCGAGAACAGGCAGAGTAGCGCTTTTCATCGCAATCTGGGGCTCTCGTCTTCACCCTTGAAGTCAGCGAGCCCGTTGTGTTTCTTTGTAAATTTTTCATCTCCATGCAGTTAAGGAAGTGTCTCTTAGTTTTGCTGCCGGTGCTAGATAGCAATTGCTCACTTGGAGGAAAATCATGCAGATTAGGACCTGACTCATATCACGTTTCGTTATACATAAGTGAATCCATATTGTACATATTCGTCCGACCCACTTTCTTTTTTTGCTCGAGCATAGTAAGATGAAGGGTGTCAAATATAAGAAAGAATCACAAGACGTACATATAGATTTCTATATCCTTCCATAGGGAGGATTCTTAGAAACTTAACTCCGAATGAAGGCACGTGATGCGGGAAACGTTGAATTGTACTTAAGTCTTTACACCAGCTACGTAATCTAGTAACACACCACACTACACACACACACACACACACCCACACACACACACACACACCCTACAACACACACACACAAACACAGGTCTGTAGACTGCCACACACACTTACAGACACCCACACACACCACATACATATACTAATTGTAATTCCCATTTGAACTGGTAGCTTGTAATTCTCTTAAATTGGTTCGAATTAATAGTATAACACTGCCCATTTAGGTACGCGAGACTGGAGATCCAATCAGACGCGCTTGTGAGACCCCAGCTGGGTGCGGTTGGCCCTGGGTTCCTCCTAATTGCAAAACTATGCTAGACCTCATGTGGCTGGAGGTGTCCAGCCGTTCCTGCAAGAGGAAGCA
>NW_019945555.1:0-2400 GCF_002910315.2 Salvelinus sp. IW2-2015 | reverse complement strand
AGCACAATGACATTGCGTTGATTCCAGTTCCCCTTGCCTTCTGCTGCTGCCTCTTCTCTCACAGCAGGACACACGAGCACCTTGAACCGCCATGAGAAACTGAGGAGAGGAAGGATGGACTGGGCAGGACTGGAGGGAGAGAGAAAGGGGTGCGAAGGCAGGAGGCAGGATCTGTGAACTTGGACGAGGATGGAGCTGGGCTGGGGGAACAGGAGAGGGTCGTGACTCGGTTTCTATGGTATAGGACTGGGGCTTGGGGTATAGGGCTGGATCTGAGATCACAGGCGATGGGGCTGGAAGAGAGCAGGGCGAGCTGGAGTAGAAGGCTTACGTAAACAGTACAGAGCACAATTCCTTCTCTCGTCAGCGGCTAGTTCCCCCCGTTTATGTTCAGTAATGCAGCTATGCAGCAGATCAGATCAGAAGCCAACACGTCCTTAACTTCTTCTGTTTTTGTCCACCAGCAGTCGGGCTTTTGAAACACGATTGAGTCAATTCGCCATAGCAGCCATTCTATTTCTGGGCTCAGGACTCACTGCACTGAAGAGGAGAGAGGAAGAGGAGCTGCTTCCGCGTGTGAGCTTCAGCCAGACTCCACTCAGTATTCACCATGATAGGCAATTGTAGTAGTTTAATGTTTGCTGTCTGTCCAATGTACCATAAGCCTGAGATAGCTTCGGCGATCAGACGTGCATGAAGCATTCAGTGTGGTATGCTCTCTGCTGTCTGGTGGTTTATTTGACACCCCACTACTACAGTTGATAACAGAAGTATCGTGACATGAAACGTATTTCCATATTGTTTTAGGTCATAGACATAACCACTAATTTGATACCAAACACTGCACGCTGGCGGTTATGAGAGCTAAGCCAACCTTAGAAATAAATACCACCTGATTCTAAAACCAATTATGAGAAAGAAGAAGCAGGGGAGAAGACAGAGGAAGGGAGGAGGAGAGAGAAAGCTACAGAGAGAGGGCTAACAGAGGAGAGAGCAAGAAAAGAGAACAGAGAGAGAGAGAGAAGAGGGGGGGCGAGGGGAAGAGAGAGCTACAGAGAGAAAGGCTAACAAGAGAGCAGAAAGAGAGAATACAGAAGAAGAGGAAGAGAGAGAGGGAGGGGAGGAGGAAGAGAGAGCTACAGAGAGAGCAGAAAGAGAGATACGTTAGACAGAGACCAAGTCGAGAGATACATTAGAGAGAGAGAGACCAGAGAGAGAGAGACCAAAAAGAGAGGTAGGGGGAGAGACTCAGAGCTACATTCACAGCAGCAGGGTGTTAGTGAGGGAGAGAATATAGTGAGGGAGAATAGTCTAAATTTGAACCTCAACATGGAGTGTGATGATGTGCCATCAGAAACACAGCTATTTCTTCACACTGGGAGCAGAGCAGAAACACAACGTTAAACAACAAAGATCATCAGACCTCAGTGGGTCTACACCACAGGAACACATGATAACCCCTCTTACCCCTTTACAGAAAACCTGTTCACTTCTAATAAACAGCCTGCCAGATAAACTCTGCTATTTGCTGCTAGGGCAAGAAAAACATCCTGTACACAATGTTATCCAGTAACAAAAATGGACATTTACAATGAATTTACCAAAATTAGATCTATAGGAGACAATTGATTAAACACTGTCATCACAAATGAAGTTACTCAGTTAATCAAATGTTCTGTTTGTGTGACACGTTGTTGCACACTAAACAACAGCATTGAATACGTATTTGTTTTAATTGTGCAGTGCATACTGCGAATACAAGCGTTGTGTTTTAGAGTATGGTGCGAGATAGCAACTAAGCGAGATGAAAGTCACAAATAATGTGAGCAACTGTCCCTGGGGCCACAGCAAGTCTCATTAAACGATTATCTCCGCAAAAACAGTGGGTTGTGTAACACCAGATTTCACAGATGTGGGTCAAGGTCATGTTATCTCATTTAATTTGCATCTTTCTCTATCCAAAAGAAACCGAACTAAAGCAACAGCTATACCACCACAGCTGATACACTGTTGCTCTTCATTTCATGAATGGACTTGCGACAGCAAGCATCCCACTTTAAATCTGTGTCATACTTCTGATTATTCTTATTCTTAAGCACACTATCTCCTCTTACACTGTTTCAGCTGTTCAACCTTTAAAACGTACACAACCGGTCTGGAATAGTTTTTCATCTATTTAAAACTTCAACAATGCCTCATTGTCTACTGTACTTCTGTATTACAGTTGTCATACTATATACTGAGGTATTTTAGTAGGAGAGTTTGTATACTGAGGTATTTTAGTAGGAGAGTTCGTATACTGAGCTATTCTAGTAGGAGAGTTCGTATACTGAGGTATTCTAGTAGGAGAGTTCGTATACTGAGGTATTCTAGTAGGAGAGTTCGTATACTGAGGTATTC
>NW_019945554.1:44603-54921 GCF_002910315.2 Salvelinus sp. IW2-2015 | reverse complement strand
AGTCTAACCCCCCCAGTTTTTGGGGGGTTCCCCCCAAGCCTCAACATTCATTACTAACCAGGTGTACCCCAGTGTCCAAGCCTCAACATTCATTACTAACCAGGTCTAACCCCAGTGTCCAAGCCCTCAAGCATTCATACTAACCAGGTCTACCCAGTGTCCAAGCCTTCAACATTTTCAATACTAACCAAGGTCTACCCAGTGTCCAAGGCCCAACATCATACTTACCAGGTGTACCCCAGGTGGTCCAAGCTCAAACATTTCATACTAACCAGGTCGTTACGCCAGTGTCCAAGCCTTCAACATTCCATAAACTTAACCAGGTGTACCCAGTGTCCAAGCTCAACATTCATACTAACCAGGTCTACCCAGTGTCCAAGACTCAACATTCATACTAACCAGGTCTACCATTGTGCAAGAGACACTAAACAAACCTAATACATAAATATCACTTAAATTATTATTACTAATTCACATTATGGGGTCTATTACACGCCAATTCCCCCTGAAATAAACTACATATGATGTTTTACAGTAAAATCTCTGATTTAAACATCAGTAAAAGGTAATGGATTAATGTAAAATCATCTGTAACATCATTTAGAACAAGTAAATCCTGAACCGAACTCAACTTAAAATCTACTTGAAGAAAGAAAAGATCTGCTATGACATAAATATATAGATAAAGTAGAGGCACTGTATTTTCCCATTATCAGACCATGTTTGGCAGGCATAGCCTAGCGCTTAAGAGCATTGGGCCAGTTAACCAAAACGTCGCGTTGGTTTGAATCCCTGAGGAAACTAGGAAAAACATTTGTTTGATATCCCTGAGGCAAGGCACTTAATCCTAATTGTCTGGATACATATTTTATTTTATTTAACAAGGCAAAGTCAGTTTCAGAACCAAATTGGTTATACAATGACAGCCACCCCGGAAGATGCTGGGACCAATCTGTTGCCGCTTTATGGGACTCCCAATCATGCTGGTTGTGATACAGCCTGGAATGAACCCAGAGTCTGTAGAGGATTCTTCTTGCTCTGAAGATCGCAGTGCTTAGAACGCCTGCGCCATCAGGAGCCCAACTCTTTGTTGATGATGTACAACTTTAACTTCTCTAGAGCCAGTAAAGTACAAAAGGTTATTTTCTTCCGGTATTGTGTCCGACTGGATGAAAAATGGGTTCTATAATAAAGAGATGTTTGGAGGGAGAGGTCCACTGTGGAGCATAGAAGCTGGTTTCTTCACAACACAAACCAGCTACAACTCCCTCATGTTTACAAAACAACATTGTCATCCAGGACACACATTTACACATGAAGAGAAATAAAACCACAATTACTAGACAACAAAGTCACCAAACCGCTTGCCCCAATTTTTTACATTTTAGCAGACGTTCAGTAGTGAGGTCCATCATTTCATACTTGTTTTAGTGGACAAACATTTAGAGGGTTTATTGCTATCAATACAGCATGGTGCTGGTCTTCATATCATCATATTTTAGTAATGCGGAGTCTCTAAAAGTTCTGAAAAACGGTTTCCAATTTCAAGATCAGAAGACCGATCCAGCCAGCGAGAATGGTAGTGGAGTCTTGAATTGATAGTTCATATTATGCGCTGAGCTGTAAAATGTTAACAGTGCCAGTCAATATTAGCTTCTCTTATCTCTTTGGAGCCCATTCGCACATGAGTAACATGGAGTAAATTGCTTCCATGACAAATAGGTGATCTCCAATGCTTTTGCCATCCCTGCCTAACAGAAATAAATGTAGCTGACTGGTGGTGCATTTACAATGTCTGAGACAGAGGAGTATGCATATGCCACCTGCTGGTCAATGTGTGGGAACTGCAGTGAAACTTAACAAATCAGAAAGTCAGGACATACCATTAGGGGGCTGGCGTAAAGGCTGAGTTTGGGTTTTAGGTGATGTAGGGACCAGGGCTGGGGATAAAGACTGATTTGGTTAGGGGGTGCAGGGGACGAGGGGCTGGGTAAAGCTGAGTTTGGGTTAGGGTGTGTAGGGACAGGGCTGGGGGTAAAGCTGAGTTTGGGTTAGGGTGTGCCAGGGGACAGGGGCTGGAGGTTAAGGCTGAGTTTGGGTTAGGTGTAGGGGACAGGGCTGGGGTAAAGACTGCAGTTTGGGTTAGGTGGGCAGGGACAGGGCTGGGGGGTAAAGGCTGAGTTTCGGGTTAGGGTGTGTAGGGGACAGGCTGGGGGTAAAGGACTGAGTTTGGGTTTAGGGTTGTGCAGGGGACCAGGGCTGGGGCGTAAAGACTGAAGTTTGGCAGTTAGGCGATTGTGGCATGCGGACAAGGGCTGGGTAAAACTGAGTTTGGGTTAGGAGTGTGCAGGGAACAGGGCTTGGGGTAAAACTGAGTTTGGCGTTAGGGTGTGCATGGACAGGGCTGGGCGGTTAAAGACTGAGTTTTGGGTTAGGTCGTGTGCAGGGGACAGCTGGGGGTAAAGCTGAGTTGGGGGTTAGGGTGTGTAGGGACCAGGCTGGCGCGGTAAAGACTGGATTTATGGGAGGCTGAGTTGAGGAGTCTGCATTGCTTCCCAGCCAAAAACAATCTGAAGAGTTCTTCCATTATTTATGATGATTGTAGTGTCTTCTTTCCTTTTGACCAGAACCACTTTTGCCCAAGCCTGAAGCGGGGTTTGTGCCAGGACATATACAGTCCACATCGAGTTCCCAAACGCGCCAAAACATTCAATGAGATCCAGGAATTGTGCAAACAAAAAGCTTTATTCTTCTTAATCTAACAAAAAAAATATCTCAATCAACATAAAGCATAATTTACTTGACGTAAAAAAAAACATAATATTGACCTGTTTGTTTGTCTTGGTCATGTTACGTTCCTCGTCTGAATGCAGACAGCGTGGGAAAGAACATAAAGTTCTGCAGGGGCTATACAGCTACTAGCAAAAACAACATGCCCACAAACTAGGGTGGCAAAACAGGCTTGCTAAGTATGATTCCCAATCAGAGACCAACGATTAGACAGCTGCCTCTGATTGGGAACCACACTCGGGCCAAAAACCAAGAAACAGAGAAAATAGAATGCCCACCCAAATCATACCCTGACCTAACCAAAATAGAGAAATAAAAAAGGATCTTCTAAGTTTTGGCGTGACATACCACACCCCCCCCAAAGGCAGCGGACTCCGGCCGCAAAACCTGACTCTATAGGGGAGGTTCTGGGGTAGGCATCTCATCCTCGGTGGCGAGCTCCGGTTCGGTGACGTAACCCCCACCCCACGCTGATCCCTCCGCTTCGTTGGAACGGACCGGGATCATCGCCGGAGGCTCTGAACTGGGAACCACCGCTGGAGGCTTCAGACTGCAGATCAGTCGCCGGAGGCTCTGGACTGCAGATCGTCGCTTGGAGGCTTGACTGCGGATTGTCGCTGGAGGCTCTGGACTGCGGATCGTCGCTGGAGGCTCCGGACTGGGACCGTCGCTGCAGGCTCTCTTAGCCATGGATCTTCATACAGGCTTCCGGGCCATGGATATCACTGGAGGCCTTCATGCCATGGATTATCACTACAGGCTCCGGGCCACGGGATTCCTCACTGGAGGCTTTGGACCATGGATCATCACTGGAGGCTAAGTACGTGGAGCCAGAACAGTGTCTCACCGACTGGGAGATGCACTGGAAGGCCTGCGTGCGTGGAGCAGACACCGGTACACTGGCCGTGGAGACGCACTGGAGGTTCTCGAGCGTAGAGCTGGCAGCAAAACCCGTCCCTGGCTGATGCGTTATTTTCGCCCGGAAAATGCGGGGCGCTGGCAACAGGATGCACTGCTGTGAAGGCCACAAAGACACAGTGCGTAGAAGCCAGCGCAGGATATCCTGGGCCGGAGAGAAGCACCGGAGACCAGGGACCGCTGAGCCCGCCACAATCCGTTCCTGGGCTAATGCCCAGCAGGGAGCTAGCACAGAAGCGCAACGGGCTGCTGAAAACGCACTGGAGACCAACAGTGCGCATCACCGCAATACACGATGCTTGGACCGTCACTCGCTCCCCCACGGTAAGCACGGGGAATTGGCTCAGGTTCTCAACCCTGGACTCTGCCAATCTCCCCGTTGCCATCCCCCCTAATTGTATTTGCAGTTGCCTCTCGCTCTGTCGTTGCCGTGACTCCTGGTCTCGTCGCTGTGCCTCCCTTGCTGCTTTCGCCTGTTTCCATGGCAGGGTTCTTGTCCCTGCCAATAACCTCTCCCATGTCCATTTGAGGTCCTCCACTCCACTTTCCTCTCCCCGGCCCAGGATCCTGCTCCTCCTGGCCACGCTGCTTGGTCTTTGTGGTGGGATGTTCTGTTACGTCCGTCTCGGAAAATGAGACCAAAGCGCAGCTGGAAAGTGTCATCGTTAATTTTAAATTGAATGAACACCAAAACAACAAAAGGGAAACAAATGAACATAAAAGTTCTGGCAGGGCTATACAGCTCCTTATGCTAAAAACAACATCCCACAAACTAGGTGGCAAAAACAGGCTGCCTAAGTTATTGATTCCCAATCAAAGAGACAACGATAGACAGCTGCCTCTGATTGTGGGAACCAACCACTCGGCCAAAACCAAAGAAAATTAGAGAAAATAGAATGCCCACCCAAATCACACCGCTGACCTAACCAAATAGAGAAATAAAAAGGCTCTCTAAGGTCAGGGCGTTGACAGGTCAAATAGAACTATAGCACTCCAGAGTCTAGCTTTGGACTCCCCCTCCCCCGAAGGCCCCAACTTCCTGTCATTTATCCTGTCACTAACACACCGACCACAGTTCAACATGACATGTCAAGGGGAAGCTAAAAAGCTAAGGTACTCTTATAAAACAAAGGAATATATCTCAATCAGGTCAATATAAATCATCAAGGTACCTGATATTTCATTCATCATATACATTCATATTTCATATATTTACACACACGTACATGGAGCTCTGTATGTTCTGTCTTTTATACAAATATGTCCACATCGGCTCAGACAACGATATTCAGTGATGTTTTTTTTTTTTTTTATCGTTTTGGACTGTTTTAAAAATGGGATTAACGATCTCCCTCAAACCCAAGACATTCAAAAATAGCAATTACACATATTTTTTGGGGGGTTTCTTTTGTTGTGTATATTTTTGGTAAAAGATGTAGTCTAGTGTTAACTGAGTGTACAAATGTTAAGGTTGTTTTGAAATGCACTTTGAATGATTGTATTTTATACCCAATGTCTATGATTTGGCTTTGCTATTTCCGGTTCACTGTCAAATTCCTCCCTAGTCCTCTGGATAGTTGTATTGCTTAGCTTCTGTAATAGTCACAGTGCCTTTCCAGAGGGAAGACAACCCCTCTGTTTATCAAATCCACAGTATTTTATTTAAACCCTTTACAATCTGGGCACTTACAGACAGTATCCATGTCAGCACCTTAAGTTAATCAAGACTTTACTTTTCAAAAAACGCATCGGAAACCATATACTTTTTTTGTTCAATTATCTTTAAATTTAGTCTCAGTATGACTATTTTCATCAAGTTTCTACTGTGACATTCTGCACAATGCTGTGTCATGTGGTAGCCCCTGGCAACAGTGTTTTACCCTGTGCGTCCTCAAACCCAAACCAGTATGTTCTGACCCAGCTGTAGATGTGCAGTATAGCAGCAATTCACTACAATAGGTGGCTTTTCAACCACTGAATTCAATGTAAATATTATAGATTTTTTTTGTCATGTTTATTATTTTGAGTACAAAATATACAAGTGATGATAGATCTTATGTTTTACAAGTAGATATTTAAAGTTGCATTTGATTTCAACTGTTTGTTTTTAAGTTAATTGCCTGAATTACCACTAGCCATGTTTGTTAACAGCTGATCTGCCGTTTTCTATCTAGACAATATTACCATGTCGTCTTAGAAGGTTACTGGTGATTTGTCATTAACTATTTCTCATTGAGCCCCATTCAGTGAAACAGTTCATTCAGCCTCATTTACTGCCTTTAAAAAAACATAGCTGATATGGCTGACTTGCTTAAACAAATGTGGTTTCTACTGACACTTGAGATGTACAAACTTTGGCATAAGGGGACAAAGAGTGGACTACAGGCAATCTGTAATTTAGATTAAGACATTAATGAGCGAGCTAGGACGGACGTAGTCAATATATAAAATGGCGCCGATAGAGAGGGCAGCCGTGCTTCTAGCCCCGAGGCAACTTTACAGTGTTATTTCTTACATTGTTTTCCCAGACATTTTAGTGTGTTATTACATACAGCCGGGAAGAAGAAGGGTGTATGTTTCATGATTAACTACACACGGTGTGATTGTGATAACATGAAGGAACTCAAGTCCTTTTGTTCACCCGCCTTAGAATAAATATCTCACGATGAAATGCAGACCGTATTACCTCCCAAGAGAATTATCTTCGGTTATATTCACAGCCATGTATATTCCCCCCGTTACACATTTTCTGTGTTCATTTACAAGTGATTAGAACGCTTCTTATGGTCAATTTTACATGCCTTCATTACACCTGTCCAGTGTGCCTTTACAGGGGATATTAATGCTCTAACTCAGACTCTGTCTAGAGTCTCACTCCAGAGACTGGGTGGACCGGCCCCTGGGCACGGGGGCCAATCCAGCCAGCTCCCTTCCCCAGGGATGTGGGGGGAGGGGCCGAAGAGGGCTGAGGCTGACCCAGGGAGGGGGGCCCGACCCCCAGAGAGGGGTGCCTACCTCCGCCCACGGCCACCAGGAGGCACCAGTACATCCAGCCAGCTCGCTGCACAAGGGATATGGGGGAGAGGGCCAGAGATCTGAGGGAAAATGGGTGTATTATTGACTGAAGCGCTAAACAGAGTTTTTATGGATATAAAGAAGGACATTATCGAACAAAAGGACCATTTGTGATGTAACTGGGACCTTTTGGAGTGCCAACAGAAGAAGATCATCAAAGGTAAGGCTTTTATTATATCGCTATTTCTGACTTTTGTGGCGCACCTGCCTGGTTGAAATATGTTTTTCATGCTTTTGTATGCGGGGCGCTGTCCTCAGATAATCGCATGGTGTGCTTTCGCCGTAAAGCCTTTTTGAAATCGGATATTTCGTATTTTCATGAATGTTAAATATTTCTATTTCTGTAATTTTGCATTTCGTGCTCTGCAATTTCACCGGATGTTGTCGAGGCATATCCCAAAGATTAACATTCCATTATTTTATACTTAATTTCATACTTTATACCTTATGTCATACCTCAAGTTAAAAACAAATCAATTGTCTGGAAATAAAAATTGAAATATTTACACAAGAAATAAAAGAATAACAATTTTAAACTGAAAGACTAAAAAAGCACCGCAAGGAAAAGCAAAGCTGAAAAGGTGTGTTTTAAGATCCTTTTAAATATGTCCACAGTTTCAGACCTCCTCAGGTTCTCTGGCAGGCTATTCCAGAGGCTGGGGGTATAATAACTAAAGGCTGCCTCTCCATGCCTCTTGGTCCTGACTTCTGCATTTAACTCAACCCCCTCTGAAATATTGACCTCAATAGCAGATGTATTGTGGGAGATCTATGTGAAATATTGACCTCTATGGCAGATATGATGTAGGAGGACTATGTAAAGAGGAAAGGAAAGGGGGATACCTAGTCAGTTGTCCAACTGAATATATTCAACTGAAATATGTCTTCTGCATTTAACTCAACACCTCTGAAATGTTGAGCTCTATAGCAGATACACTGCGGGAGAGATTTGTGAATTGTTGACCTCTATGGCAGATATTTTGTGGGAGATCTATGATATGAAAATTCTGGATAATTTGAAGAACATCTATACATCTTAATCCAACCTACCTTGAGAACATTTGGGGAGAGTATTGATAAATGTAAAGAAACTGATTTAATTTTGTAGCCTTGAAGAAGAACACACTGCTGTTCACAAGGCCTGTAGTTTTTATAGTATCAGATTAACACTCTGGTCTGTCTTTGTCTTGTGTTATTGTTTGTCAATAAACAAAAAAGACAAATAAATATTACTCACCGTCCTGATCATCCATTATCCAAGATGGAAGAGATTAATTGATAATTTAAAACAAATGTATAGTTATTACAGTTACATTCAGTCCAATTTTTCTGTCACATTACATTATTCAATGAAATACCATACATCATATTGAATGACTGTTCATCACATTCATTACTAATGTACATCTAGGAAAGGGATGTAAGCAGTGCTACTATTGGAACAGTCTAAACATCACAAATGATTCATACTAGACATCAAACTGAATTCATGTGATTCCATGTTAATTTTGATGTGGTGAAATATTGACTCTATGCGCAGAATATATTGTAGGAGGACTATGTAAAGGGGAAAGGGAAAGGGGGTACCTAGTCAGTTGTCCAACTGAATGTATTCAACTGAAATGTTTTTTCCGCATTTAACTCAACCCCTCTGAAATGTTTAGCTCTTATGGGCAGATGTATTGTGGGAATCTGTGATATGAAAATTGCTGGATAATTTGAAGAATATCTATACATCTTAATCCACCTACGCTACCTTGAGAACATTTGGGGAGAGTATTGATAAATGTAAAGAAACTGATTAAATTTTTTAGCCTTGAAGAAGACACACTGCTGTTTACAAGGCCTGTAGTTTTTATAGTATCAGATTAACACTCTGGTCTGTTCTTTGTCTTGTATTATTGGTTGTCAATAAACAAAACAGACAAATAAGTGATTACTCACGTTGTTCTGATCATCCATTATCCAAGATGGAGAGTCATGAATAATTATCATGTAAAACAGAATGCATTAGTTATTATTGTTCATTGAAAATCTGTCTCATGACATAATTTAATGAAATACCATACATCATATTGGAATGACTGTTCATCACATTCATTACTAATTTACATCTAGGGAAAGGGATGTAAGCAGTGCTACTATTGGAACAGTCTAAACATCAAAGATTGATTCATACTAGGACATCAAACTGAATTCAAGATGATTCCATGTTCATTTTGGAGTGTGAAATGTTGACCCCTATGCCAGAGATATTGTGGGAGAACTATGTGAAATATTGGCCTCTATAGCAGATATATTGTGGGAGGGCAATGTACAATATCGACCACTATGCCAGCTGTATTTTGTGGGAGGACTATGTGCAATATTGACCTCTATGGCAGATATATTGTGAGAGGGCTATGTGAAATATTGACCTCTATAGCAGATATATTGTGACAGGACTATGTGAAATATTGGCCTCTATAGCAGATATATAGTGGGAGGACTATGTGAAATATTGACCTCTATGGCAGATATATAGTGGGAGGACTATGTGAAATATAGACCTCTATGGCAGATATAATGTGGGAGGGATATTGTATGTCAAATTCTGGATAATTTGAAGAACATCTATACATCTTAATCCAAACCACCTTGAGAACATTTGGGGAGAGTATTGATAAATGTAAGGAAACGGATTTAATTTGTAGCCTTGAAGAAGACACACTGCTGTTCACAAGGCCTGTAGTTTTTATAGTATCAGATTAACACTCTGGTCTGTTCTTTGAAATGTCTTTTTTTTGTTAGAGTATATATGGTTGTCCAAAAACCAAAAAACAGACCAAAATAAAGTTAATTACTCACCGGATCTGGATTCATCCATTATCCAAGATGGAGAGTCATGAATAATGATCATGTAAACAGAATGCATAGTTATATATTGTTCATTGATTAATTGCGGAATCTCATCATACATTAATGAAATTACCAACTGCATATTTGGAATGACTGTTCATCCACATTCATTACGAATGTAATCTAGCGGAAAGGATGTAAGCAGTGATACTATGAACAGGTCTAAACATCAAGAAGATGATTCATACTATGGACACCAAAACTGAAATTCAAGTGATTCCATGTTCATTTTGGAGTGTGAAATGATTTGACGCTCTATAGCAGATATATATTGTGGGGAAGGCAATTGTAAAGGGAAAGGAAAGGGGGATACCTAGTCAGTGTGTCCAACTGAATGTATTCAACTGAAATGTGTCTTCCGCATTTAACTCAACCCTCTGAAATGTTTTGAGTCTCATTAGCAGATGTATTGTGGGAGACTTGATATGAAAATCTCGGAAATTTGAAGAATATCTATACATCTTAATCCAACCTACCTTGAAGAACATTTGGGGAGAGTATTGATAAATGTAAAGAAACTGATTTTAATTTGTCAGCCTTGAAGAAGACACACTGTCTACTGTTCACAAGGGGGCCTGTTTTAGGGTTTTCTTTATTTTTTGATAAGTTATTTTTTTTTTTTTTTTGTTCGCTAGTG